>NW_026261401.1:31759-112072 GCF_024610275.1 Lodderomyces theae | reverse complement strand
AAGGAAGCCGAAGCTGAAATTGAAAAGGAATTGAAGAGCTTGAAAGAACAGTTTGAGAAGAAAAAGTCCGATGTGGTGAAGTTGTTGGTTGAAGCTACAATCTCGCCTAACCCTCAAGTACACATCAATGCTAATACATAAATACACACATAAAGTAGTAATACAAATGCTAACTCTTGGCCAAGTTTTTGAATGACTTCACTTTTGCCCAGAGACGTCCGTCGTAGCCGGCAATATTCAAGTTCTCTACAAACCGCCACGCCTTCTTATCGTCTGCGATAGGATAGTCAATGGGTGGCGGGATGGCCGTAGCAACGCCAAGCATCCGCAAAAAGGGCTTATCCAGAACCACCGACTTGGCATTGCATAGTCCGGTAAGACCCTCCTCTCCTCCAAACTTGCCATATCCAGACTTTTTCACCCCACCAAATGGTAGTTGGGCCACGTAATATGTAGCAAAGTCATTGATGGCAACGTTACCACTGTCTAGTCTATCGGCAAGATAACTCAATTGTGTGAAGTCGCGACCAAAGATGGAGTTTCCCAAGCCGTAGTCGGTGCTGTTTGCCAATTCAATGGCATCATCAATGTCTTTTGCCTTTATCATGGTCAAAATTGGACCAAACACTTCTTCATTGAAGATCCGCATTGTCGGGTCAACATCAATCAACATTGTGGGTCCAAAGTAGTGGCCCTGTGGATAGTTTGGATGCTGAAATGGCCTGCCTCCGTACATCAACTTGGCTCCTTTTGAAGTTGCATCATCAATCAAATCCTGAAATTGTTGGAAACGATTATCGGAAATCATAGCACCCATATCGATCTCATCTAACTGATCAATGTCCGAGCCAACTCTAAAACTCTTTATACGGCTCGACAAAATCTTTACCAACTCCTCATAAGCCCTTGGCAAGCAAATCACCCTTTCAATTCCAATGCAATTTTGTCCGGCACTTTGAAAAGTCCCTCTCAAAATGATTGATGACAATGCATTCAAATCCTTAACGTCGTCCAATACAAGAAACGAGTCCTTTCCGCCTAGCTCCACAACACATGGAGTCAATTGTTTTGCCGCATTGGAAACCACATGGTGAGCTATTTGTTTGGATCCTATGAATGTGATGTGGTCCAAACCTGGATGAGATGTAAAGTAGTCAGCATCCTTTGGAAAGCAATAACACAACTGTATCAAATTTTCATCCAATTCCAATGCCCTCAAAATTGCACGACACATTTCGACAAACCATGTGCTTGACCAAACTACATTCTCCGAGCACTTGACAACAATGGCATTTCCAGTGAAAATAGCCGCAACTATAGGCCCCATGAGATTGTGGAATGGATAATTCCATGATATAATGGCAGAAACAACTCCCAACGGTTCGTATCTCACCTCGCCATTCTTCATAAAGCCCAAAAGAAAATTGGAAGGGCCAGGTCTTTGACTAGGTCTAAGTACCTTGGCACCATGAGCAACAATCCAATTGATTTTTTCCAAAGTGACCATAATCTCCCTCATTGAAGCATCCAATTTTGTCTTTCCCGAATCTCGGCAAGCAACACGAGCAATGTTCTCTTGATTCTCCAATATGAATCTAGCCAAGGTTTTCAAAAACTTTCTTCTACTTGTAAATGAGCTATGTCTCCACTCCTTTTGTGCTTTTCTAGCCTTTGCAATCATCTCATCCATTTGATCTCTGGTCGTGGCAGTGAACACACCCAAATCTTGTCCAGTGGCGGGACAGTAACATTGAATTTTTGTGTGGTCATCACTGACAGAAAGACTGGGCTTTGGGTACAACCGTTTCCCCTTCCAATGTGGTCTTGCCTCTTCTGGTATCGGAAATGTCACCTTGATGGGTGACTCGATCTTGTTGTATGAATTTGGGGAAGACGTCACATATTTACAATAAATGTAATACAATGCCGGTAGAATGACAAATATGAAGAACGTAGTAGATATCTGGTACTGCCATTGCCATTGCTCAAATGCAAAATCAATCGCAATCATTGGTATTGTCGATGGAAAAGGGTGTTTTGGCAAAAGCTCTATGTCAACAGAGAAAAATTTCCAAAAGTCGCGAATTACATGTTGAGCACATACATTGAGAGTACAAAATCTAAAACCACTAAATTATCCATACTGCTGCACAAGTTACTCATCTACATGCTCAGCTTCACGAAACGCTGCTTCCAATGCAGCCACCTCTTCTGGGCTCACTTGTAGGTCACCGCGTCGTGTATTCTCTTGTACTATGGCTCCAAGTAGGTTTTGATCGACATAATCAATCAACGAATCACAAATTTTCTTTGATACAAAGAATCTATCCACCTCGTCCTTTGGTGGTAACACGTCAAACTCAAACAAATCGTCTCTGTTCCATATGGATTTGGGTAGCTTTGCCATTATTTTGTTTTCTCCGGATAAAATGGCAAACCTTATCAAATTAAATGGGAGCTCTTTTGATGCTTCGTCAAGGTTGCTTCCAAGACTTAGCAATCCAAGAAGTGAACTAGTATATGTCACCGATGCTGGCTTGTACTTTGTCTTGAAAAGGTTCTCCAAATTAGTAGACAAAAAGTCGAGATGATTTTGCCACAATAACTTTGCTCTCACCAAGTAAGTCTCGGCACTGACTGCTATTTCGCTAGTAACTTTGAAAGAAGATTCCTTGACACCGGCAACGCTAGAGAGAGCAATATCAGTAAGTAGTTTGTATGCAACAAAGGGGTACGCCTCAAAAGCCCTTTGTAATTCCTTTTCTGCATCTTTGATTTGGTTTAGCTTAAGATAAGCTAACACAGTTGAGAATGCAATTCCTGGGGTGTACCATCTTGTATAGGATGTAACCAAAGGAGACCTCGATAATTGGATCAAGTATTGGTATTCTTCACTCATTATGCAATAAAAGTCAATAAAGTAACGGACACCCATGGGATCCTCTGCTGGTGCCAAACTCATCAAAAATTTGCAAAATGTCAATGCTGTTTCAAAAAGTGACCTCTCACCCAAGGACACAATATATCTAAACAAGTTCAAGTAAAACTGTCTGTTGGCAAAGGACTCATAAGGTAATCTAATTAATCCATTTTCCGCTGACGAGACTAACTCATGAAAAGTCTTATGAAAGCTCCTATCGAACGTAAACAAGCATCTCTCTATTAACGCGTTCGAAGTGGCCTTGTTGTCACCTTGTCTTAGTAAAACCATTGCCACTTGCAACAAGGTTTCTTGATGGTATGGGTGTTGCTGTAACAATTGCATTAGCGACTCTGGGTCAGGTGTGAGCACAGTCGATGCATAGAAACGGGTATTTGCGACCCTACTCTTTGTGTCATTCACTTTGTTGAATCTAAAGTATCTCACTCCCAAGTTTCTTTCCTTAGACACTTTGACGTGTAAGTCGGTGTCATCGATATCATCCTCCTTATACTTGAGTGATTCAAACACCTTATCCTCGGTCAACTCCTCCATCGTAACACTCTTCAACTGTGTGGGGAACCAATCATCTCGAATCTTGGACAAAAGCAACTTCCGAGACGTTCCAGGGATACTCCTACGATCTTTTCCACCCCAATTCCGTATCATTTTGCCCAATTTCTTAAACTGTTGTAGTACTTCTGGTGAGATTGCCAATGATGTAGTTGCATTTGCATCCTCAATTAATTCCGTAGATAACGAGTTGCCGAATAAATTTTTGTATTCCTGATCCTGATCGAGGTTTTTGTATGATCCAATGGATAACAATGGAAGCGACTTTTTGAGCCTCTCTGTGGTAAAATTCTTGAAGTTAGAATCGTAAACTTCAGACGGCTCCAACGTCGCGTCGTATTCTTCTTCGAAATCAAAAGACTCTACTGTCGGCTTAGTATCCTGTTCTTGTCGTTGTACATCCGCGAGAATCTTATCAATGTCATCTTCGTCTTCTTTCTCTTCTTCTAGTGCAGGCGTGGAAGACCTTGATTTGTTCTTGGCCTTCTTTTTCTTTTTGGATTTCTTTTTTGAATTTTCAACAACCTTTGGCGTTTGCACGGGTTTTTTCTCCTGTTGTATGTGTTCCCGTTCAGCGTGTTCCTCTTCATCCTCTTCGTCATCCTCGTCATCGCCATCTCCACCGAGAAATGCAAAGGCATTGAACTTGGGTTGGTTTGCTGCCGGTTGAGCTTCGTTTTGAGCAGCCTCTTCTTTCTCTTCTTCAGAAGAGACATTTATATCCAATTTCTTTAATTCATCCTCGAGACTCTTTCCGCCTAATTTCTTTAGTGCTCTTGAACTCATTTAATCTTGTTGGGATAAAGATGATTCACTCGCCATTGAGGTTTTCGATTTTATTTTATTTTATTTTTTTTTTTTTTTTTCTTCTTCTTCTTCTTTTCCGCAAATTCACTTCCGCTTTAGAAACCAAACAGAAAACCTCAGTTCACAGTTGGTTGCAAAACTAGAATACCAAAAAAAAAAAAAAAAAAAAGAATAGTCCACACCAGATACCATTCATTAGACAAGCGTATTCACCTTTCAGCAATGACCACACACAGGATCCCTGGGTCAAGAACTTTACCACTTTATTTGACGAAGGAGCATAGAAATTATTTTGAGCGTGACTTGACTTTCAGTCCCAGAACTACACGAATCTCACCACCAACAAAGTTATCTCCTTTGACCGACAAATTGAATGAAGCACGATCACCATTACCCATATACAATCCGTTATCTTCTTCAATAGTTGGAAACTCTACACCTGAAGCCAAAGTGCGGTTCTCGCCCGAAATTGATGTTACCCAGGAAGATTTAGCCAAGAGAGTGGATGAGATTATACAGACGGAATCTAATTATATCTCACATTGCAGCACTTTGGTAATACTGTACTTGGAAAATGTACAGAATTTCAAAACAGAGCTTCCTGCTGCGGTGCAGATTACGAAAGAGTGCGTGCTTGCTCTTATCACAATCCACAAACAATTGTTGGAAGAAATGAGAAGTATTAGGATCCAGAATCAAAGTTTGATCGACCAATGCAACAGAATTGCCAAATCCATAGCAGCATCGGGGATTTCTGTATTCTGGTATAGTATTTACTGCACTCATTATGATCAGTTGATTCCTTTTGAAATATTCATTGAAAAAAGAGATGAACAAGATCCTCATGATCAAGGAGCAGCTCCAAAAACATTCTTTTTGGGTGTCAAGAATTTTCTTGAAAGCCAACAAGCTTCCATCAAGCGGAAAGATTTGTCATTCATGTCGTTGTGCCAAAGGCCGGTTGATAGGATTGTCAAGTACAAACTTTTTGTCAAAGGAATGAAGAATGCGTTTGTTAAATTGGGTCAAGATGCAGCCACCTTGGAGAAAGCTTTCGAGCTGATTTCACATCAATTGGATGAAATTGATGGATCTAGAATTTCCATGACCGAAAACAAACAATTGAATGTGTTGGTAAACTTTGTTGGGCCCGACTCCGAACCTTTGCACCTGAAGTTGAATATGGAAGCCAATTTTTTTGGAAGTCCAGTTGCAATTGGCTTCGCTTCGGTTATATTTGTAAAGAATTCAAAACCCGAGATGATCCACTCGCCAATTGTACTCTACAAGGCCCATCTTCTCATTCTTGAGTACAATCAGGTTATCAACAGACATTTGCCTGGAAAGTATAAACCGAAATTCATCATTCCTTTGCTGAATACATCGATGGTCAAAGAGTTTCGATATGGGTTGCTGGTGAACCTATCAACAAATATCAAATTGCAGTTCAGATCGTGTTCGGATCAATACCAAATCATCTTGTGCTTCTTATCAGAAGTCGAGCACAAGTTTTGGAAACTGAAGTTTGATCTTTTGATTAATGTTACCCACCAAGGTTCTTGTGAATACAAGCTGAATACTGACCATTTATTTTGCCTTACTCCCAAAAATGCAACTCCGTGCTGGAAGGACGACTACGATGATCCAGAAAATGCTATACACTACATTGCGACGCAACTTAGCCTTCAAGTGAAATTGCGTTTCGACTTGTGTCTTAAAGGTAAAGTTCACGTAAAGTATGATGAGATGCCCCCGGGACCCAAGTACACAGTGATGCTATGGCTTATGGATGTTTACAACAACGAGCGACACTTTAAACAAATTGCCAGCAAAGACATTCCTTACCACACCTGCAACAGAAATATACACGTGTAAATAAATTTCAAGCTGAATAAATTGCAAACAAATTGTAAATAAATAGTAAAATTATTCAGAACATCGTTGCCACTACAAGCTGAACAGAGATTTGTAGTTGGATAATTCATTAGCATGCATTAAAAAGGTAGAGGACATTACACACAACTAATTACCAGTATTACCAGCACCAATACTGTCGTTATGCGAAGCGATACCGTTGTCAACTTCAGCATTGTGTTTATCGCTTCCCTTTTCCAAGATGACTTTGATGACTTCATCAACATTACTAGTCTTGAAGTTATTTGTCAAATCTTGTTTCGAGGCTTCATCTAATATACCATCAACACCACCTTGCCTGTTGATGAACACCTTGAACACCGAGACAATGTCAATGAGGGGGATGGTGGTGTCTCCCTTTCTGAATTTTTCATATAACGAAAAGTCATCAACAAAGATGACGAAATCGTTGTCGACTCCTTTGTAGAAAAGCTTATGTGGTTTGTTTGTCATTTTTAGTTGTGAGTAAAGTATCAATTGAATTGAAAGTGCAATAGCATGCAATTGGACTGGACCAGAAAAAGTGGAGCAAATGCTTTGCTATTTATAGTTTGGTGACTACAAAGTATACTGTTAAAAGGTTGCGTGAGTGTAAAAGGAATAATAGCAAACTAAAGAAAACTGTATAACCTGCAACCCCTAAAATTTGAGCAAATTTGTGTCATTAGATCATACACACACACACACACACAATTACATCATACTTAACTTACACTAACTTACACAACTTACTGTTTAAGCATCATTGCTTTGGCGACACCCACCAAGTCNCACACACACACACAACACAACACAACACAACACAACACAACACAACACTCACTCACTCACTCACTCACAAAAACACAAGCACCTGCAAATACTGCATTCAGTTCTTCTTGTACTCACAAATCTCTTCAACATTGTAATAGTAGTAGTTCTCCCTTTTAAGAGATCGCAAACGTCATAACGTCATTCCATTTAACCTCACTTCTTTGCTACACTTGGCGTTTTTTCCCTTTTCCAGTTTTATTTTTCTTTTCCTTTTATTTGCTTTTGGTTGCTACTCATGAATAGAGAGAGGGACGGTGGCGATGCACACATTTTAATGGAACAAATATTAAGTGATGCCCGTTAGAGTAAAACTACACACAACCAACAGTTGCTCAAGTCGCTGTGACAGGAGTCATTTTTCAAGAAACTATAGCGATGATGCAACAATTCCGCAACAACTGTTTTTTTTTGACCTTTGAAGGTTGGGTACCATTACATTCCCCCTTGTTCCTCATATATGAAGATTTCACTTCTATATCTGTCCAGAGAAGACATTTAGACTTCTTCAGATTGTAGAAAATCCAGAATAGTTGCAATGAGATGTATATTTGAGCTTGTACGCTGCTGTGCCACTCTTGGCCAAAATCTTGTCAAGGACGGGCCCTCTCTTCAAGATGAATTGGCCACTTCAAACTCAAAAATGACTACCTTCCGTTGTGATTAATATCTCTGTCCAGTGTGGATCATTAAGAGGAGAAGTGTAAGGTCGATATTAACGAACTTTCCTCACAAGCATCAACAAGACATGTTCTCAAATGGTAACGCAGCGTAGAGCTCTTGTGCTATACCAGATAGTGTACCTCAAAAATAGTTCCTAGAAACTGTGCGTTTTGCTGGTCAACAAATTCGGTCTGTTTGAATATGAGATTTGTTACTTGAACCGGAGTTAATTTACCACCTTATGGGCCGATCATAGGGTGGTAGCGGTGATCCTCCAGATAAAGGCCATTACCAATATATCGACACCTATCTCTATCAGTTCTAGAGTTATTCCCTTGCTAGTGTAACGTTGTAACTTGTATTAGATGAATCTTTTGTAGGCATTGTCAGTAATTGTACTCTACAAACAGTGAAGGCTGCCAAGAAGAACATTATCTCTGCTTTTCTCTCTGATTTTATTTTACCCGATTTATCCCTTGTGCAAACGATGACTTCTTCTCCGAACATTTCCCTGATTTCAATTCACACCAAAATCTCTTCTCTTCCAAGAACATCTTCACCACAACGGAAATGGTTGTTGACACTTTGAAATCGTTTTCGTCCAATGTTGGATCTCACATAAAAGAGGCTTACAAGACGACAGGGTCAGAGGTGACCCATTTCTCCCACACTTTCAAGGATAAAGTCACTTTTTACCACCGAGATTACGATCAAGATGATGAACTTGTGAAAAATTACAAGCACGATATCAAACAAGCAAGACTGGGTCTTGGGTATCTTATATCTCAATTGAATCAAGTTTATAAACGATTGATACCTCATATGATGTCAGTGAATATAAAAGTTGCACTTGACTTCCAGTCACTTATTGGTCCAAACTCTTTGCAATTCAAAGATATCGAAAAGTACTATCATGAGTTTGATTTGTTTCAAGCCGAGCAAGAGGTGCCTCATGTACATCCAAAGGAAAGGCAGTTTACGATAAAAGGAGTGAACGAACAATTATTTGAATACTTGCAATCAACTTTTGCTCTCAAGTACGACTTGGAAGGAGAGTGCGTCACGTTTTTAGAGTCCACAGTGCCGAAAATTCAAACAATGAGAAAGAGGTTGAAGGAAACTTTGAAATTGATCAAAAGGAGAGATCGCAAACGTGAGGATCTGGATAGACTACTGAGAAAAATTGAAAAATTGAATCAAAAGAAAGCACCATTAGCAGAGAAAGAGGAGGCCAACTTGACAAAGCTTCAACGCGAGTTTGAAGAGGTGGATATCGAGTTCAAAGTGTTGAATGACAAAACGACAACTATTCTACCACATATAATGTCATTTTTGGATGAGTTTCTTGAATCTATTACAGATTTACTCATCTTGAAACAAGATAGTATTTATGCTAAAATTGTAAAAAGCTTGGAGCACTTTGCCACATTTTATGGGTTTATTTACGAAGAAGTGCCCAATTATGAAGCTATTGTGAACCAATGGGAACTGGATATAACTTCCACCAGGTTACAAATTGAGTCATTTATCACAATTTTGCAAAATTCAAAGACAGATTTATTGAATGTGGAAATCGACGATGAAGACAAGTCACTGAAGGCATACAAGTTTTATCACAAGTTGTCAAACAAGATTTTCGACAAAAGTCACACAGTGCAACCCAGAGATGTGAGTGCAGGTATGTTCAATGATACCACTGAGGCCGATCCTATCTTTTCGTTTGCGAAATACAACAACCCACAAGCCAATCAATCGGAAACGTACCATCCTAGAAAAGTTTTAGGCTTCGATGATGTTGTCGTGGAAAAGACTGTTGGTTTCCGCCCTGAACTTCCTCCTCGACCAGCACTCGCTTCGTTCAAGTCTATGCAACAGACCACCCCGGCTCCATCTCGTGTTTACTATTCACAAAGTGCTGCAAACTCATTGGAATCATTGTCGTTGAATAGTGACGATGAAACCGTCATATCGGATGCTTCCCTGGTAAGCTCTGTGCACACTCATTCATTAGCAGGCTACACTAGTGGTGATATTTCAGTAGACAAGGAGTTGCGCAAAATCTATAATTCGGGCAAGAATGACATCAAACTTGCACCAACACTTTTGTCAGATTTCAATGTCATGCCAGATTTGGAAAAACCAGAACATCAATTAACAGATGCTTATAAACTCGCCTTGCTTGATCATTTTTACCACAAATTAAATATGGTAAAGCGAACTACGAGAATTGCCAAATACGATTTCACTGGTGTTGAAGTAGGCGATTTGTCATTCAAAAAGGGCGACACCATTGAAATTGTATTTGACTTACAAAATGTGGATACGCTATACCAGCAAAACAACTTAAATTGGCTTGTTGGAGTAATTCAACAACAGGATAGCAATGACTACAGAATTGGATTTGTACCTAATAACTATGTTTAAAAAAAAAAACAAAGTCTTTTTAATCGAAGTCGTTATCTAATAATTTAAACATTGATCCAAGAACTTTTTCTGGATCGATTCGTAACCCATTATGAAACAAATCGTTTGTAATGTATTGACGTAAGTTACAAGATGGGAGGTATTGTTGCTTAACGTTTCTTGTCAATTCAAAATCAACATATTGATCGGCATAGTACGTTGTGGCAACTATAGGCACATCCTTCCAGGTAATTTTTTGCAACTTGTTGACATCGTACAATGTGCTCCAAGAGTCTTTTTCATGCAATGCGTAAGCTAAAGTTTTGAATTGTCTAAGTTGAGCATAATCTTCATACATGCTTTTGAAAACCATTTCACCAGTGAAATAAATCTCTTTATCGTTGAGTTGAAACTTTTCATTACCAGGAGCATATCTCAACCTGTCTGCACTCCAGTTGCTCTTAGTTTTCCCACTGCAGTAGATCGCTTCTTGAAAAAGAGCATAAATGACATTGGTATCAAACGACATGGCATTCTGTACCAATGTTAGTGTGTACACAGTTGGGTACTTGAACGTTTGCAAATCTTGCCAAAAAGATGTCACAATTTTATGGACTTCGTCAGTGCCACCAAAACCTCCAAAATTGAGACCCAATTGTTGAAACCGTTCGACTGATAATCTGCCTCCATCCGGTAAGATCGTCTCATTTGACTTCAAGTATTGACATATTTCCACCACACGAGCAACATCCTGGGAATATTTACTATAGTAATGCGCATTCCTCTCCTTTGTACGTTTGTAAGTTTGTGTGTACACAGCATCAACGTCAAATCCAATTGGCGGTACACCACCTGTAACAAACACGTGCTTCAAGGAGTCAGGATAAAGTGACAAGTAAGTAAAGCTGCAAAATCCGCCATACGATTGACCCAATGAAGACCATTTGACGTCATCACCAATCAACTCCCTACGAATCAATTCTGCATCCTTCACAATTGAGTCCGCACGAAAGTTCAAAATTGTTTCCAATTGATCATCAACCGAAGATTTAGTGGATAGACTTTCACTCAATGTCTTGTAATCAATAGGGGTGCTGCCGCCTGTGCCTCTTTGATCCATCCACACGATTTGATATCCTTCATCCAACAACACTTTGGTTATCCCCGTGTAGCTGGTGGGGACAGAACAACCAAACCCTGGCCCTCCTTGTAAATAAAGTATTAAATTGGGTGACTCAGGCAAGACGACTTTCTCAAACCCATCCAAATTGGCGTGCTTGGTTCGATCGTATTTTTGAGAAATGGTAACCACGACTTGGATCTTGCGCGATTTGGCATCCTTATGGTCCAATGGTAGTTCAAAGCCAATTTTTTGGTTAAGGACCTTGTTCAGCTGGAAGTAGTCAAGGATTTTGTGAACCATTGTCGTGTTAAAGAAGGTGGTGGTATTTCCCTGCTTTGAAGTTGGGCGGTATTGGTCTGAAAGAATCTGGAAAATTCACCTTTGATGCCGCACAAACAACCCATTTGCAACTCCTGCAAAAACTTTTTGACTCGGAATTGAAAATAAGAAAAAGGAAGCGACCCTTCCTTATACCGACTTCCATTTAAATATATATATATATATATATATATATATAATCGTATAACTTAAATTACAAAAAGAACATAAACTAGAAACTTTTTTTTTCCTTTTCTGATATCAAGAATAACTGCCTCCCCCCCTGTTCAATACAATCCACCGGTTCTTTGCTTCCTCAATGCATTTTGTTGTTTTTCAGTCTCAGAATCCCACAAGATGAAATCATCCAAGGCTTTACCTGCTGGGACCATTGGTAAAACAGGGACCTTCTTTTCAACCATAACTTCCAACAAGACAGGCTCTTGGCAATCCAAAAACTCTTTAACACCCAGCTTCAATTCCTCCTGGGTGGAAATTCTGATACCTTTGACCCCCATAGCGTCAGCCAACTTCATGAAATCTGGGTTAGCTTGATGTGTGTGTGAGTACCTATGCTCGTAAAACAATGATTGCCATTGGGTAACCATACCTTGCTCTTCGTTATTCAAAACACAAACCTTGACTGGAGCACCAGCTTGCACAGCGGACGATAATTCAGTCAAAGTCATGTTGAATGATGCATCACCGTCAATGTCAATCACAATAGCATCTGGTCTGGCGACTTGAGCACCAATGGCAGCAGGTAATCCGTAACCCATAGTTCCCAAACCACCAGAAGTAATCATTGTTCTAGGCTTGGTCCAAGTCCAATGTTGTGCTGCCCACATTTGATGTTGGCCAACACCAGTAGTAACATAAACATCTTTATCGTATTTCATTGACTGTTCGGAGATCTCCTTGATCAAGGTTTGTGGCTTTATCTTGGAGTCCGGAGTTTCAACTTGGTATGAGTATGGATATTGTTCCTTCCATGCATCAATTTTTTCGAACCATTCAGGTCTAGACTCGACTTGGTTTACAAGTGGAATGAATTTACGCAAGTTGGCAGTAACATCACCTTCCACTGCCTCAGTAGCCTCAACAACCTTGTTGATGTTCTTTGGTGAGATTTCGAAATGCAAGATACCACCTCTGTTTTCAGCAGCAGCTAATTTTGCTTCTGGAGCAAACTTGGCGATGTTACCAGTGACTCTATCATCAAATCTAGCACCAAGAGCAATGATGCAATCAGCATTTTGGATAGCAGTGTTTGCAGCTGCTGAACCGTGCATACCCAACATATCCAATGACTTTGGATCTCTTTGATCAAAAGCACCCAATCCTTGTAAAGTTGTAGTTACAGGAATGTTTGCTTTATCAGCCAACTCTTTAAGCAACTTTGGACCATCTTCATGGTTCAAAATACCAGCACCGCAGTAGATGATAGGCTTCTTGGCCTTGTTCAATATATCAGCAGACCTTTTGATGGCTTCTGTGGTGAACTCGGAAACGGCCTTCTTGGTAATTGTGCTCAATGCGTTAGATGGTAAAGTGGTATTTATAGGAATAGATTCTCTCAAAATAGACGCCGTGACGTCCTTTGGTAAATCAACCAAAACTGGACCTGGTCTACCAGTTGTGGCAATCTCAAAAGCTTCGTTTATTCTTCTTGGTAATTCAGCAACATTCTTAACCATAACATTCCATTTGGTACATGATCTCGAAATACCAATAACATCTGCCTCTTGGAAAGCATCAGTACCAATAGCGCTAGTTGGCACTTGACCGGTAAAGACAATTAATGGAACTCCATCCATCAAAGCGTCGGCCATTGGAGTAATGACATTAGTGGCACCGGGACCAGAAGTTACCAAAACAACACCTGGCTTCCCGCTAGCTCTAGCATAACCTTCAGCCATGTGTCCAGCACCTTGTTCATGTCTTGGTAAAACAAACTTGAATTTCTCAGAGTTGTAAATAGCGTCGAAAACTGGCAAAATGGCACCTCCGGCGTATCCAAAAACAGTATCAACATCATGTCTCAACATCATTTCATGGAAAATTTCACCACCAGTCAATCCAATAAAAGAATCGTCCATGGTCTGTTCCCTCTTCTCACGACGTTGCTGCTTTGAAAGGCTCTTTGGCTGAGGCAGCGAAGGAGACTCAGCATCAGAAAGGTTGAATGCCGGAGATGGTTGTGGTCTTGATGTAGTTGTGGCTTGGGCTGCATTGTGATGATTTATCTTTGAGATTGATCTTGTTTGGGATTTCAAAGCAAGATATAGATTTTGTGTAGTTCTTTTGCTACAACACCTTGACAAGTGACGTGAAAGCATAGTAGTCTTTATGAATATGTAGAAGTAGTAGTGGATGAAGATGGAAGGAAAGACAAAAGGAAGAAGAAGGTATGCTTTTGCTGGTGTGGAGAAAGATGGAAAATATATAAATGTGAAAAATTTGTGACTAATTTGAAAGAAAGAGAAACAGAAGAGAAGAAGAAAAAAAAAAAAAAAGAAATGAAAAATTTCCATTCTCGACACAAAAAGAGAAGGAGACGTACGTAGTAGAGGTTTATTCATTGAATCTCCGTAGTGAATATAAGAGAGGGAAGGATAACGATAACGTCCATTTACTCTTCTGGAAGGCTGCACGTCTTAACGAGGCGCAATGGAGGACTTTTATTTCTCTCTTGTGTTGCATAAGATGCTTCATTGATTTGACATTTGCTCCCCAGCCGTTGTATGCAGTAATACGGGCCTGAATCGGACAAAAACTTTTCTGACATGGACAACCGGAAGAAATTTGAAATTATCAAGCTGCTACCGTTTTCCAAGTACTTATCACGTGAATACGGCATTGCATCATTGGAACACATTGAAATATAGATCAGCATCCAAACTATCCACAGGGCCACTACTTTGGACCCACAATGTTGATTGATGTTGACCCGACAATGCGGATCTTCAATGAAGAAGTGTTTGGTCCAATTTTGACCATGATAAAGGCAAAAGACATTGATGATGCCATTGAATTGGCAAACAGCACCGACTACGGCTTGGGAAACTCCATCTTTGGTCGCGACTTCACACAATTGAGTTATCTTGCCGATAGACTAGACAGTGGTAACGTTGCCATCAATGACTTTGCTACATATTACGTGGCCCAACTACCATTTGGTGGGGTGAAAAAGTCTGGATATGGCAAGTTTGGAGGAGAGGAGGGTCTTACCGGACTATGCAATGCCAAGTCGGTGGTTCTGGATAAGCCCTTTTTGCGGATGCTTGGCGTTGCTACGGCCATCCCGCCACCCATTGACTATCCTATCGCAGACGATAAGAAGGCGTGGCGGTTTGTAGAGAACTTGAATATTGCCGGCTACGACGGACGTCTCTGGGCAAAAGTGAAGTCATTCAAAAACTTGGCCAAGAGTTAGCATTTGTATTACTACTTTATGTGTGTATTTATGTATTAGCATTGATGTGTACTTGAGGGTTAGGCGAGATTGTAGCTTCAACCAACAACTTCACCACATCGGACTTTTTCTTCTCAAACTGTTCTTTCAAGCTCTTCAATTCCTTTTCAATTTCAGCTTCGGCTTCCTTATTGATTTGGTCGTTTACACCCTCGTGGTCCTTTTCAAATTTCTGTAACTCCTCCTCCTTTTGCTTCTTGTAGTCTTCGATCTCTTGTTGGGCGTCTTGCTTGGCTGTTTTCAATCTGCTGGTTCTGTATTTTCTAGCCTCGTTGACTATCTCGGCAGCTTCTTTCTCTGTTTTCAACAATGACTGTATTCCTGAAGACATGGCGTTAGAGCTGTATGGTGCTGGTGCTGGTGCTGTTGCTGGTGCTGTTGGAGGAGCTTATTGCGTTGTGGATCTCTTTTTTTTTTGCGTTGGTTTAAATTGGAAATTGTCGCGCACAATTAGACTGACGCAACAGAGTCTCTCCTACAACTTCAAATCAAACGGAATCTATACTTTTTATTACTGTACCTCTTTTACTTTATCTCTACTCGTCTCCTCTTCTGGACGGAATGACCTCACCTCATGATCCTCAGACTCGGCACTCGACTTGTTGTTTTGTTCGTGCTTAGCTTTCTCGTCCTTAGATAGACTTGTCGTTGACGAATTTGCAACTCCATTGATAATATTACTACGCTCATCCGAGTGGCGCCTAGCGCCCAAGTTTGTTTCATCCATTGCCACCTCATCAGTCTCACCGTTGAATCCCAGGTAAAACTCCCTCCTAACTTCGACATAGTCGTAAGCAAACTCGCCAATTTGCGACTCATCCACTCCCACTTCCTCCTCCTCGTATTTCAACCTCAAATGCAAGCCAGGAATATGGTCAATAACAAAACAAAGAACAGCAGTCACGGCGGCAGAGTAGGCTAAGCATGCCAAGATGTATGCAATCTGGATATACAACTGCTTCCAATTGTGATCGATCCAGCCTCCCTCGTGGTCAGTAGCTCCATCGTATCCGATAACTGTCTTGGACCCAAGTATGGCATTAAAAATGAGACCAATGACTCCAGCAACCCCGTGCTCGGCCCACACGTCCAAGGAATCATCAACACGACACAAGTACTTGATCTTTGTCGACAAGTTACAAACGACACCAGCAACAACTCCCACTATGACACTTGCCCAAAGAGGGATACAGCCTGAGCTAGGCGTGGCTGCAACAAGACCAGAAATGCAACCCGAACAAACGGCAACCATTGACCACTTATTCTCCAACCGGTAATCCAATAAGCACCAACTCACAGCGCCAAAACCGGCGGCCAAATGTGTGTTCATCATGGAGTACGGCACTTTGATACTTGCATTGGCACACGAGAACCCATTGAAAAATAGCCACCCCACGTACAACAAGATCGTCCCGAGGTAAACAAAACTGATATTGTGTGGACGGTAGTTGATAAGTAGGTTATCATTCCGCCTTCCCAAGAATGCAGAGTATACAAAAGCAGAAGCACCAGAAAGAATCTCCACAGGGCCACCACCGGCATAGTCAAGAGCTCCAGATTTGAAGGTGGAGGCCCAGCCACCACCCCATACCCAGTACACCACGGGGCAGTAAACAATCGTTGCCCAGCAAAACAAGAATACCATTGCCGGCAAGAAACGGCCTCTTTCTCCAATACATCCTCCCGCAAGGATCGCTAGCGTGACCAACAAGAACTGCAACTGGAACATCGCGTACGCGATCTGTGAGTAAACAGTACCACTAGCTTCGGAACTGCTACTGATTAGATCTTTGAATCCGAAATATTGAAGGTTGCCAATGAACGAATTGCTCGATTTGCTGAATGCTAACGAGTACCCCCAAAAGTACCACTGGAATATGCCAACGAAACTGGACATGGCGACGATCCAAATCATGGACAAGGCGTTTTTTCTTCGTGATAGACCCGAGTATAGAAATGCGAGACCCGGTATCATGAGCCAGATTATTGAGGCAGCTATGGTTAGCACCAACACATCTGATGGATCGTAGCTTTTGTTATCGTATAGTTTTCTCTTTGCGAGTTGTAGTAGTTGGTCCTTCATTGTGAATGTGTAGTAAGTGGCTTGAACAAGGACGGGCAGGGTTTTATTTGTCGGATAAATAGACACAGTGTGGGTAGATGATTGGTCCCTTGTGTTGACGATCGAAGAAGAACAAGTATGCAAGTAATGACTTTGGTTTTTTTATTTATTTTCCAGGTCTAAAGATTAAATGAAATTTGATATTCGATAACTTCTGTATACTATATATATTATGACTTGTGTGTCTTTCTGCTCTGCTCTGCTTAATTTTTAGTGTAACTTAAATTCTTGTTTTATTTTATTTTTTTTTTTTTATTTTGCCATTTTCCATGTGCGTCTTTAAGATCCAGGCGTTGCAATCGTACCATATGTAGCTCTAGAAGCGACCCAGGGCCAGGGTGCGTTCGATGAGGAGGACCGACGTATGAAGCTCTACTATGTATCTGGCCCCCGCTGATACGGTTCCTTCGCTAAAGTCTGTGAGCTGAGAGAGATGCTCAACTTGACCTTCTCGGTTACTGCAATGGCAATTTTTTCTTGTTCGCTTTTTGCAACCTGTCCCTTCTTCCGCAAAGCATAAGCTACTACGAACTGTCAACCAACTTGACCATACCCCAGCTTTTCTAAGCCGGTCCTATTGTCCTCGGTAATCACATCTTCACGATGCATACTTCACCCTCACGTCTATCCACGCTTGTGCATTATCTAGACCGTACCTGGCAATTTCAGAAACAAAAAAAAAACAAAAATTAAAAAAAAAAAAAAAAGAAATTTAACAACGGCTAAGCAAAATTAAATTACGTAATACATTATCTACACATTACTGATAAGTTAATCGAGCCAATCACATTGCGGTACTGCAATATACCCATATAATGTATCAACCAAATCAACACACACGCACACACACACACACACACAGCACCCAAACGAGATATATAAGGGGCTACACATCACACGTTTCATCTGAACACTTGTCGCGGTGGCCGTTCCCGGCACTTGGCTCTTTTAACGACAGACGGACCACTTTGAGAGTCTCGTATGCTTCTTACACACCCTTCCGGGTATTCCCGTATAGCAGCCAAGTACAGTACTTTGCATCTTTTTTTCTTTTTTTCTGTTTTTTGTTTTTTTTTGCAACAATTTCCAACAAAACAGTCTACGCCTACTACAAGACTTTGAAAATCAGAAACATACTGCTTTAATAATAATAATATGTACCTACCACATGCTATTCAATTAAAAAAAAAAAGAAGTATCTCTCCGAAATTAGTTTTCCAAGTCCTTCTTCAAAGTACCCAAGAAAGCGTGCTTTTCAGCTGGAGTTTGGAATCTACCCTTACCGAATTTAGAAGCAGTGTCAATCCATTTCAAGTTGACCTTTTCAACAGCTCTTCTTGAAGTGTCGACATACAAGGACTTTCTCAAAGTAACAACTCTCTTCTTGGTACCCTATCGGTGATGAACAGTTCATTTAGCTCTCGCAAGTGTCCCGTGAACCTTTCTTAAACATGCGGGGTCTGTAAGATCAAAACGCCTTTACACCGACACATATAGAGAGGAAGCCAGCTTCACTCAATTTCAACACATTACTCATTATTTCTATAAACTCTATACTTTTTGATTTATTTTACCGATGCGGCATTCGTGCATAAAGAACGCCTTGTGAAATCTCTCCCATATACAATAACTCAACCCAATCAAGTTTATAATACAGATGATAAACAACGACGCTCCTATTATTGCACTCATGACTTTGAAAAACAAGAAATCATAGCCCGCAACTCCCTTGGACACTTCACTATTAGCAAGAGACATAGTTCCTACCGGGAAAGTCATTGTCCACCATCCTTTATTCCATTTTATCAATCCAAACCTCTTTGTTGTCCACTCTGGGTCATGATTTTTAGCAAATGGGGAACTTTTTGACATGCAGGATGCAATTGCTATAAACAAATAGATGTAACCTCCTGCTAGTAATAGGTATGCAGCCAAAGCCGAGGGGACCAAGAATGCTTTTGCCAAAGCATCATCAGGGATAAAATTGTACATGTTGTTCCCAAAAAGCATTATACTGTAACTGCTTTGACCAACAAAACCAATCGGTAAGAACTGAGTAAAAATCTGTGAAGTACTTGGTATTTTGCATAAAATCAACCTAACCATAAAGACAGCACCAACTCCATGAAAAAGCATAATGGATATGAAAAACAACATCAATGATGTGAGCTCGGTGATAATTTTTTGATTGCGTGTCTCCAACTCAGCAGCGATGAGATGCCCCGGCGATGAAATAACACAACAACAGACAACAGGCATGAATATACTAGCATTGATATCGGCAATTCTATGGGCACTGAATTTTGACAAGAAAGAAAAGAAAAATATGACTGCCGTATTCATGACGGCAAGAACCACACCTATCCACCACAAAACCCACAAGAATATGGGATACCGTCCATGCGTTAGCAAATTCACTCCATTTATTATAGTACTGAACCCCATTGAGTAAACTGCAAAATATAGCGAATGGCTATAGTCATGGATGTAAAGAGCCATTCGCCGCGGGTGAAACCAGCAACTCAAAACACACATGATACTCGTGACAACGAAGAAGAAGATTGTGATGCAAAAGAACATGATTCCACAAACCTCTAGCCAACGGGCTTTGTATGGGAAGCCATAAAAAATGTTACCCGTGATTCCACATCCCAAAAAGGAGACAAAATAGTTGGGATGGAAATCATCAATGAGTTCTTTTCTTAAAAACTGTCGTACTGTTGAGTGCGTCGATTTCAGAGATATCTCCTCGTTTTTGTAATCAGCAGTATGTTCCAGATCCTTGAACTCAACGCGTCCTTCATCGTCCGCCACACCATGCAGTGGAATTTGGTCTGATGTCATTTTCGATGAGATTGATGCGGCTGGTGTGCGGGTTTCACTATCCTCTAGTTCTAAACCACCATCAATGTGATTGTCCTGTTCCGTTGGTGACATAGTACTGAAAGCAGAACGGAAAAAGTTGCACAGGAAGTAAAGGGGCTATATATAACGTTGTGTTAGCTCAGTTTCATTAACTAATGACTCAGAATTGGCTTAGGGTATAATTTCCACGGAACTGAAAAACCTTAAAAGAGGGAAGAAAAAAGAAACAAGAAAACTTTCTTGCAGCAAATCGGAAATACGTTACATCAATGTTATCAAAGACGTTTAGTTGAAACTCTGAGTCTAGAAAAGATTCAAAATCAGTTAATGAGTTTGTTCAATATTTGACTCGTAGTGGCTGGCCCTCCACTCGAGCACACCTACAAATGTTCCATTTAACCATGCAGCAGAGTTTAAAGCAGAAGGAGTCAGAAAAGTTTTCTTTTTTTTTTTTTTTTGTGGGGGGGAAAGGGGAGCTTCTAGCTACCGCATCGGGAAAATATCAGCGGCAATATACTTCAATGACCGAAATACCGGTTTAGGATTGTACATGCAGAAAACCAGATCTCCGTTCATCCATTCAACTATGTACAGATTGACAAAGCTCTATATATATATACAATACTACAGACAGCTATGTCTTTATTGTTTAGTAATAGCCATCGGAGATAAACCGCAACATGTACTCATCAATGTGACCAACACCCTCTTCGAAGTCGACGTCATCTGGTATTTCCCCATCGACATCTAAACCTTTCAACGCTGGTGAACTGGTCGCGCCATTGGATTGCGTCTTGGTTTCATCCGTAAAGTCTTCATCATCAACAGCAACCTCCTTCAAAGCCGCTCCAGCTGCTACTCTATCCTCTTCATCCTCTGCTTGTGCAAATGCATTGGTCATTTTCGTGTCACCTGAAAAGTCAATAGTTCTATTGGCTAGCTCCTTTGTGCTTTCTGAAATGTTTGGATCATTCACTAAATCGCGAACAGAGAATTGTCCTAGATAATCAGTAGTGAATTCACCCTCTTGGATGACAACATTGTCCAATTGCCGCTTTTGATTGGCCTTTTTGATGATGTTGGACTCAATTGTGGACTCAGATACAAATCGGTAAATATGAACGTCTCTAACTTGCCCTATACGATGGCATCGATCTTGACACTGCTTGTCCATAGCTGGGTTCCAATCTGAGTCGTAAAATATCACCGTATCCGCACCCGTTAAATTAATACCCAATCCACCTGACCTAGTTGACAAGATGAATACTGGGATCTTAGAGTCACGGTTAAACTTCTCTGTCAATAACTGCCTATCTTCGATTTTTGTAGCACCATCCAATCTCATGTACCGATAACCATGAATATTCAAAAATTGTTCCAAAATGTCAAGCACTTTTGTCATTTGCGTGAAGATTAGAGCACGATGACCTTCGGCAGTTAGTGTTCTCAACAACTGGGCTAATTTCTGAAGCTTACCACAATCGAATTGTAACAACGTTTTATCAGGAAAAGCTATTGACAATTTCACTTGAGACTGGTGGAAAGGATTGGTTATTGCGCCATTCATAACTTCAGGTTTCACTTTGTACTGAATGGATTTAGGAATTAACTGGTCTTTCATATCCAACGCAACTGCTGCAGGTGTTACTATGGAGTATTTTTCAATCTCGTCCGACATGACATTAGCTCTTTCAGCAATGGACAAACTTAGCTTGTCAAATGGCGGCAGGTTAAACTTTTTGTCCTTAATTGTTAAGATGTCAAGTAACGAGTCGCCATAAATTGACTTTCTTTCGCATCTTAATGTGTTGAGATAAAGAACATGCAGAAGCTTATTCTTGAGCTCAACTTGCTCCTGACTCTTCAATTCTTGGAAACAGGAAACAAAATCTGTGGAAGTGTTTTCCACGTTGGCGATTAAACTCTCCAACTCTTGAATTTGCCCTTGTATTGGAGCCAGTGACTGCAATCGTGAGGTTGCCTCCGACACAAAATGATTTAGACGATCATTGCTAGTTATATTCAAATTGAGTACATTAAAGTCAACCATTTCCTTTGAATTGACAGTCATTTTCTTGACTAATTCATTCACGTATTGGAAAGGTGATGAAACTGACTTCGACATGGAAAAAGATGTCACTATCGGTCTCACTTCAAACAAATCTGGATGGTTGCAAACTTTTCTCAATTGCATCAAACAGTTGATGATGGACAAAAAGTTGCCTGAAGCCAATGTTTCCTTTGTCTTTGCACGAGACATAAAGTCATCATACAAGAATCTCTGTCTTTTGGAAAGTCGACAGTAAACAATATGCTCATATTTTCCCGGCATTTGCTTTTCCACATCCTTCTTCAATCTTCGTAAAATGTACGGCCGCAACACCTGATGTAATCTCGACACTGTATTTTTTGTTTCCTCATCCATTTTCAGCGTTGCCTTTTCATTTTCATCAATCAAGTCAGAGTTATTGCCTAATGTCGTTTGCTCTAGAATCTTATCAACGGGTTTACCAAACCATTGTTGAAAATCCTCCAAATTTGAAAATCCTTCGGGCATCGACAAGTTGGCTTTGGAAGAGGGCATCAAAAAGTACAATAAGGACCACAATTCAATCAAATTGTTTTGCAAGGGAGTACCAGTGAGTAGCAACCTGTTCTCAGTATTGAAATTGAGTAACGCTTTCCATCTGGTCGACCGAAAATTCTTAATGTTGTGCGCCTCATCTAAAATCATATACCTCCAGCGCCTTCTTTTGAAAGCTTGCTGATCCTGCACCACTAATTGGTAAGAGGTGATGCAAACGTGGAACGCATCCGGTTTGTTCCATCCCTTTCTTTTCTGTGCTCTTTGCTGTGGTGATCCGTAGTATGTCAAAACTTTGAACCCGGGAGCAAACTTTTTGAATTCCATATCCCAATTTAGCATGACTGACGTAGGGACAATAATCAAGTGGGGTCCCCAGATGTGATGCTGACAGGCCAAATAAGCCAATAGTGATATTGTTTGGATAGTTTTACCCAAACCCATCTCATCTGCCAATATACCGTTGGTGTTGTTGTTGTAAAGGCTCGCTAACCAGTTAAGACCTTGTTTTTGGTAGGGCCTGAGTGTTCCACGGAGTAAAGAAGGTACTTCAACATCTCTGACCCTTGAGCCATTTACAATCTCTGTACCTTCCTCCTCTTCATTTGTAGAAACTTTATCCACGCGGTCCTCGTTTGCGTTTTTCCTGCCAGCAACATCAGTTTCCTTCTCAGAATCCAGCATATTCTCATCGCTTTCTTCGCTGAAACTTTGGACATCTTCGTCAATCTCGTCATCAGCATCTCCACTTTTTGTAGCATACAAATTGGCCAAAGGCGTTCCATTGGGTAGTTCCAGCTCGCTTGACTCAGCATTGGAGTCTTTTTCATTCCCAGAATCCTCTGACAGCTCGTTTTCGGAGCTTGATCCAGAAATAGGACTGCTTTCGTCAGAGTCCAAAAGTTGATTCTTGTCGAATTCCAGCTCGCTGATTATTTTTAAATAATCATCAGACATCTGCAGGTCCTTTGATACTCCATTTTGTGTTGGTATTACTTCACCTTCCCCATATAAAGACATCAACCCACCAGTTTCGTCGAAACTTTCCTCTTCGGTGTCCAGCATCGCTTCTCTCTCCTTAGACATATTTGATGTAGCTTCAGAACTCGGTTCAACAGAACTTTCGATGTTTGCATATTTTCTCCTCAACTCTTCAACAGATAGGTTTATGTCGGCATCATCTTCTCTAGTAGAACCATTCTCGGCCTTATTCTTGTTCTCATCTTCCTCCTCCTCCTCATCCTCCGAGCTTGACGAGAAATTGTCTGAATCATCGGTATCATCCACATCCACATCATCGTCTCCGCATGTATCACTCTCAATCTCTGCAGTTGCTTCTTTAGACGAAGTTAATTGTGCTTCGAGAAGCTGAGTTGAATGCTGCAACATTTGACTTAAATGCTCTCGTCCCTTTACCTTTTTGAGCTCTTCTTCCTTTGCCGTTTGAATAATCAGGTACACCTTGAAAGCATCATTCCATCTCTTTTTAACTGCCTGCATAGCAACTCTACTCATCTTTTTCAAATTTTGTTCTTGCTCCCTCAAAAGTCGCTCTTTCTCACCTCTTTTCTTTTTGAAATGTTGGTCGATTATAGATGCAACTTTTCGAGCACGATTAATATGCTGTCGTCTCATTTGATGATGAATGCGCGAAAATGCCATGCCTTGCGATAACAAGTAATCCTGGTGGGTCAAATCATTGTTAGAACCTTGCATCTTTGGAATCACCGAGGAAGTATTCCTGAATGGATCATTCAACTTGACATTTGAAATAGGAGGGATGATAACTTTTCTTCGTTCTATCTTGTTGGCATTGAATTCTAAGGTATTATCAATGTTGAGTTTATGCCAGATAGTTTTGAACATCTCTCTCTGTTGTGCATTTACTGTATCAAACTCTTCTTTTGTGAATTTGAAATCTGGAGCATTCAGTTCATCAATAATTGGAGTTCTATAAGAATTTTGCAAAAAGCATTGTAGTTTCGTGGATAGATTTGAAGCGATAATTTCTTCATCTTGTGTTTGTTCAATCCTCACATCCTCAGGCTTGAAATTGAGCGTCTTACTCTCGTGTTTAGATTTGCCGGCCAGCAAGTCCGTATCTGCAGATTGTGGGATCCAACCAGGAACATGAGACGGATGTGTTATAAGAAGCTTTGGCAAGCTCCTAGAAATGCGTTTTATCCTTTTGTTAAGTGAGACATGCATATCTTTGCTCTCGTCATTTAATATTCCCTGACCACTGTCGCTATTATTTGAGACATCAATCACATCTTCCGTTACCTCAAAGACTTGTGGGGGGTTGTCCTGCTTCCTCGATGCCTTTACTTGAGATCGTATTTTGTGTACATCCTTTTTAACTGGCTCTTTTGACTTGCTGGAGGGTTTCGTTTTGATATTATTAGTCAAACTTTCTTGGTTGATCTTATTGAAAATTTCATTTTCCCTTTGTTGATACTTGTCAATTGTTTGTTTTCGAAAGGGGAATTTTGAAGTCAACGAGGCTTCCCTTTCGGCAAGTTTCTTCTTCTGAAATCTGAACGGAAGTGATTTCAACTCTTCATCATTTTCAATTTCTTCATCCCATTTCAAGTTGTATCCATTAGTTTCGGTAAATCTCAAATATGACTCGGGAACTGATTTGTTAAAGTTTTTTGAAAATTCAGTGGGAACCCAACTTATTATTGATTTATACTCCGAAAGATGGTATAGCTCATTGACAGCAAGGTCAAAATCAAAAAGGATACTCGCAAGTTTATCTTCCTTTGACTGTTCTTGAACTTTTCGCCTCTTGTGCAGATTGGTGGTATTGTCGATTTTATCGTCCGGGGTTTGATTTGCTCTTTTCGAAAGGGCGGCTCGACGCTCATTGTAAACTGGAGCATTTGTCTTCCCATTGCTTATCCTGGCCAGTGTCCTCGTTCGCCTTACTTCTACTGTCATGATTTATGGTGATGCTTCAATATTCACTCAAGAGGCAAAAAAAAGACGGAGTGATAGCAGAAAAAAAGAAAAAAAGAAATAAGGTTGATAAAACGCGAAGCCATTGAAATTTACTAATGAAGGACACACACACAAACACACACACACATATACACACACACATTATTATGAGTACTTTCATAAACCAACTACGGTAATCTTACAGCAGTATTGAATAATTTATGTATTTGAAAACAGCATATACCTATCAATTAACAAGCTTCCATAGCATTACTCCTAAGCGTTGATAAAAGAAGCATTGCTCTTTTCATAAGAGTCTCTATTCGAAGCAACGTCCGACTCCTCTGGTAAAACACCACATTCTTTTTCGGCATCAAGATCTGGTTTATTTTGATAGAAGGAAGCGTTTTCCTTTGATGTCGCACCTAAAGCATCAGCTAATCCATTATATGGAAATGACCTAATCATAGCCGGCTTTTCTGGGTTCAATTGGAAGTAGGCAACAACACCAGCAATTCCAAAGAGTAGACCGAAAAATATACCGTTATGTTTCAATGCAGTTGAGTCGGACACAAAATCGTAATAGTCAGGAGACCAGATGTCGTAAAGATCTTCATCAATGTTTACTGGATCGTTCAAGTTTCTTCTGTTTTGCTGGTCATCATATTTCACATAGGGGTCCTTCTTTTGGGCCAAGACAGGAGGAGGGTTTTTGTAGTCAGCCAATTCAGGGTGTTCAGGGTCGGTAAGCACTATCGTCTTGCCCGTGACTTGGTCGTATATTGTTGCCTTGGTTGAGTTTTGCCTTATCAAGTTCAATTGCTTGATGGAGTTTGTAGACGTAGCTTTTAAGAGTACGTTTGATGGACGAAGTGCCCACGACCTTGCTCCTAGACGAAAACTCATTGTGAAGTGTAGCTTATAATTTGCTATTGATGTAGTGGTTTTACAGCTTCCTCTCAACTCTTTTTTTTCTTTTCGTTTTTTTTTCTTTCTTTCTTTCTTTCTTTCTTTCTTGTGTTTGAATTGTCTGAGCCAATGAGATTCAACGCGAAAGAGGTCATGCTTACATTAAAAGAAAGGAACACTTAACTACTGCTGTTTTGGCTCCTTTTGACGGCAAAGAACGCAAAATGCTCACGGTGTAGGTGCATCTAAAGCTACCTGCTACTTCAGTTTTAGATAGGTGCATCATTGATTTGTAGAATTGTACTATACAACGCATCTCTAAATTACAAAATTTGTTCATCAGCCTTCTCCGTTTGGACTCAAGCCCCATCCATTCATATCAATTAATCTTCCGATACTTTTGCTAGCTGTGGTTCACCAAATTTTATGGACTTTATTGGGGAATTCTCGGCATTGGCAAATTCCAACAAACCTGCATTTCCTTCTAAGTTGACACCAATGTACTTAGCGGCATACGCAATACCCAAAAACACCGGCACAAATGCAAAAAGGACACTCGAGTTGTAAGCATTCCAATATTCATGTACTGGTGGTGGATTTAAGTTGAAGTTGAATTTGTTGTTGAAAGGTACAGAAGAAGCTTGTTTGGTCGCAGTGTGTTGAAACCTTTGAGTCGTTATCCTTTTCAGTAATCTAGAGAACATTGCCGTATGAGTCGAGTATTCGAAGTAGTAGGAATGAGGGGATGTCTGTGTAAGTGGTAAGTATTGCTTAGTGAGTTGTTGGAAGGTGAACCTTTGTGAAGAGTGATTTTTTTTTTTTTTTCTTCCTTCGCTTCTCCCTTTTGGGTTGACTAACACAACACACTCACAAATACAGTGTAGTCTATATGTCATGCGCAATGAAAAGTAAGAGTTGGCAAATATAGGCTTTTCAGGAGGTAGCTTGAGTTTAACAATACGATTATGCATTACCTCACTGATTTATTACTGTTCACATTGGCTTTCTTAGCTTTTCGGAGAGCCAATTTATGGCGTCTACTTATGACTTTCCTAATAGTCACTACGAACCAAGCATCTTTGTAATTACCACTGGTATCTCCTTCAAGACCTTGCATGTTTATATATACCGCATCCAAAAGTCTTGCTCTTTGACTCTTAAATCGTGTTGCAAAAAATTTTTACCAACCAGGTGATCTCTCTTTTCCTTACCAGTATAATGGAGATAATAGCAGTCTTTAGAATTGAGTCATTCAACGACACCAAGGTCACAACCTACACAAAGAGTCAAAAGCCCAAGAAATCCAAATTTGAACCCATTGATTCCCTTCCTCTTTTTGCTCTGGAAGTTATAAAAATTGGCCGTGGCAAGGCTTGCGATGTGAGAATTGACAACCCAGCAATTTCGTTACACCATGCGACTGTATGGTCTGTTCAGTTTGATTCAGACACCTTACCCTTGGTTTACTTGAACGATAGTTCAAGAAATGGATTGCTACATAACGGAAGAGACATGCGCAACGGAGAAACGAGAATGTTGAAGGATGGTGACACTATTGAGTTCAAAACAGCTGGAGTCTTTACATACGAAACATTGGAGGGGGAAGAAGATACACAAGACAAATCTAACATCACTATTGAAACTTGGAATATCAGCGACTCGTTAATTGGCTCAGGATCATTTGGTTCAGTATTTGTTGCATCGTCAACCACCAATTACCACAAGCTTTATGCAGTAAAAGTGTTGAGACCCGGCAGCAATAACTCCGAGTATGATCTATTACGAGGGGTGCAACACGTAAGTAACCCGGATTCTTGAGTGACTAAATTTTTTTTTTTTTTTTTTTTTTTTTTTTTTTTTTTTTTTTTTTTTTTTTTGTTTTGCAACCAAATACTAACACGAACTCCACAACTAGCCAAACATCATCAGGATATATGATGCTATTACAATTGACTCGTTTACTTACTTATTTCAAGAATTGGTTTGCGGTGGAGATCTATTTTCGTATTTGGTTAAGGGAAACCGCCTTCGCGCATTACGGGAGCAAGAGGCACTCTTTATTGTATTTCAAATAATGAAAGCCCTTCAGTTTCTTCATAAACAATTACGGATTGTCCATCGCGATTTGAAACTAGATAACATATTATTGCAGCTTCCCTTGCCAAAATCACGCATATATATTTGCGACTTTGGTGTAGCAAAAAAGTTAACGTACTCACGTACCAGCACCTCAGTTGGAACCATTGAGTACAGTGCACCCGAGGTTTTCAACATAGACAACAAAGGAAAAGCAGCGGTGCCATATGGATATAAATGCGACACATGGTCACTAGGAATTGTCACACATGTTTTGTTGACTGGTATATCACCGTTTTATTCTGAACTGAAGGAGCAGACTTTATTGCAAGCACGTCAAGGACAGTTGAATTTTGCTAGAAAACAGTTTGCACTAGTTTCAAAAAGTGCAAAAGAGTTTTTGCTCTCTTTGCTTGAGACAAACCCTCGTCTAAGAGTGGATATCGATGGTTGTTTTGAGTGTGCATGGGTCGTACGTAATAGATCGAAATTGGAAAAGTTCTACCGCGACAAAATTGTTGGCACACAAAATTGAGAATTTGTGTGTGCATCAAAAAAAAGTTTCTACATCTTCTGCCTCCGATTCTTCTTTTTGACACCACTAAAAAGCAGTATGCTGCACCTGTCTAGGTACCCACCCAGTCGGCACAATAACAACATAAACCACTCCAATAGGGGCCAAGGTGGTACATATTCATACGGTCAACAAGCATCAACGGGCGGTCATAATCGAGGTTTCAAGAGAAAATATAACTCATATGACTCGTATAGCAATCCGGGCTCCAGCTCTTACAGAGCAAGACAAAACTTGTATCAACAGCATTCAAACACCAAATCACATGAAAACCGATACCAATTGTGGATGGGCGACCTTGATCCTTCTTGGACTGAAGACTCTATTCATCTGATGTGGTCTAGTTTGGTTGCACCACCAAAGTTTGTCAAGATTATGCGAGATAGACTCAATCCACTGAAGCCGTCTTACTGCTTTGTTACTTTTGAAGACCAGGAATCGCTCGATTGGGCTCTACAGAGGAACGGCCAAGTGGTACCAAATACGCAGCGAAAGTTCAAACTTAGTCAGGCAAGTTCAAAGAATAATATCTCCAGCAATGCAGGGACAGGGAACGGTAGACAATCAACAGGTGAATTTTCACTTTTCGTGGGCGACTTGGCTCAGGATGTTACCGACGCTGCCTTGTACAGTAAGTTCAATTTGAAATACCCCAATCAAATCAAACTGGCGAGAGTTATAATCGATCAAGAGTCGAAACTCGGGAAGGGGTTTGGGTTTGTTAAATTTTACACTGGAGCTGTAATGGAAAAAGCTCTCAAGGAGATGCAAGGTGTCATGTTGGGATCGAAAGCTATTAGGGTCGGTATTGCAGCCGGATCAGAAACAACTCAACAAAGCTCTCATTCTTCAATACCGGATCTCAAAAGAATACCATTGGCACAAAATCAGCCAGAACTAGAAGCTAGTACAGATGAGAATAATACTAATATCAACATATGCGGGTTGTCTTCAAAGTTTACAGAGAATGAACTTGCACTTATGTTTTTGTCTTTTGGGGACTTGATTTACTGCAAGATATCGCGTGATTTACAAGAAGGATATGTCAAGTTTGTATCAAGGAACGCAGCAGAACTCGCAATGTCACATTTAAGTGGCTCTATTGTAAACAATTGCCGATTAGAACTCCTTTGGGGAAGCTGTATGAAAATCGGTGATGAGTTTTCCAAATTCGAGCCAATAACTGAAGGCAGTTACGAGAAGAATAATGTGCCACCATTGACATATCAATCGAATGAATACCGACATGAATGTTTGTATCTGCTAACAAGGGACCAAGTGGTGGCGTATGCGAATAGATTAGATGGAAGTGAAGCCGCATCGACACAACAGGTAAACGAAATCTACATAGGGCAAAAGAGGGCAAGAGAGCACCTACAATAACATATGGAAAGAGTTTGGTGTAAATAGTTTGCAGAAAAGAAAAGAAAAAAAAAAGGATTGCAGAATCTGGCTAATTTCTTGTAGAAATCTCTCCGATTTTGAACAGAAACAAAAAATATCAAAAGAAAGTTTGACACCTTGATCGCTGTATCAAAGAAGACCCATACAACATAAAAGAATAGGCAAAGATGCTAACCCATCATAAGGAAAACTCCCCATTGCGATCTAGACCTGTCTCAAGAGCGACCTCTTCAACACGGTTGAATCAATTATCTCAGGAATCAAGGATCTCTCCAAACAGTAACTCGAGACCCAGTACACCATCTGCATACATTCCATCATCTTTAAACCCTTCAAAATACAATTCAAGTCATCAAGACAGCGCCGACGACAACATACGATCGAGTGAAGAGCTTGACGCATTTAACGCAATTCCTATTGTGCAAAAAATTTCCCATTTTCGAACAGCTTTAGACACATTAAGCAATGGCATTTCACATTATAAGGAGGATGAGTTTTATTCCAATATCGAGAGAATAGTTGAAACTAATTCGAGTCTTGAAAAGGAAGTGCACGAGTTGAGTAAACACAAAGAGCGTAGTCGAGAGATTGCCAATCTTTCAGACACCAACAAAAAGCTTGAAAATAAATTGAAAGATAACTTGAGAGCATTAGTTGGGTTACGCGCCGAGTTGAAGAAATTGCCTAGTGTTCATCGAGAACACGCAAATTTGGAGGGCATAGAATCGCCAGTAGATGTGGAGAGCATATTGAACTATTCCATGAAACTAGCGAAGTTCACCAAAGCTCCAGCTGCCGTGGGGAATGTGCCATTCCAAATACATCCTAACAACTATATATGGCCGGCAGAAGATTCATTGAGGCGTGGTATGTTGGCAATGAGCTCATTGCATGCGGATGAGATAGTTAATGCCGAACTACTGGAGGGACATCACAAGAAAACGGATGACATGGAAGAAGAGATAGTTGAACCTGAATCCAATGAGAAAAGTGAAGGCGATTCGCGTGAGAAAAGGCAACTGAAACCCCAGCAAACTCGAAGAGTAAGTGACGCAGAAGAAGAGCAAGTTGGTCTCGACTTGGACTTGTTTGATCCTAATGACGAATACTCTGACTGATGTAGTTTTGTCGTTTGTATAACTATTTACAATGTACTTTTACCAAATAACTCACTTGGGTGCTTAAATGTATTTGATGCCTTTTCGCCCCCTAGAATACAGTCCAATTCTAATTGTTTGGAATATTTTCTTCCACTTTGCAAATGGTCCTTGACGAGGTCGGCCAAACCAGAAATAAATACCTCGTTACCATTCATAGATTCTGCTCTTTTAATCTTTTCAGGATTTTCAGCATCTTCCATGATTTCAATATCCAACTCGTGGAGAGTTTCAATGTGGTCCGAAGTAAAAGCAATCGGTACCAAAACAATACCTTTAATGTCGTCCCTTTTCTCCAACTTGTCAATAATTTTGGAAGTTTGTCCACCTAACCATGGCTTCGGTCCCACTTGTGATTGCCAAACCAAACGGTATGGATTGGAGAAATTTAAAGACTCCATTACCTTGTACACAGTCGCAGCAACCTCCGCAGGGTATGAGTCACCCAAATTGACAATTTCCATAGGCAATGAATGCGCTGAAAAGAGAATGACGACTTCATCTCTGATTTCTGGTGGAAACTCAGCCAATTTCTCTTTGATGTTGTTGGCAAATGCCTCTACCAATCCAGGTTGTTGTGGCCATCTGTCTATAACCGACCATTCAATGGTGCGCTCTGGATCGTTCTTTATCGTTTGTCTGTAAAGCTCATTGATGGAAGAGCCTGTGGTTGAGTATGAGAATTGTGGGTACTGAGAGAAAGCAACAGCACGTTTAACACCATCTCTTTTCATTTCCTCCAAAGTTTCTTCTGTTAACGGTTTTGCATACCTGAACGCCACGTACGGCTTATGCGGGGCCGTTTCAGGATTCGTTTGATCTAAAATCTCACATACTTTTTTACACTGGTATTCTGACCACTTACGAATAGGCGAGCCTCCTCCAATTTCGTCATAATGTTTCTCGATTGTTGGTGTACGTCTCCATGCTATAAACCGGGCCAATGGTTTCTGAAATATACCAAAAGGTATTAAATCACCGTCTTGAAATAAACGATGCAAAAAGTCATAAGTCTCTTTGGTTTTAGATGGTCCTCCCATATTCATAAAGACAACACCCGTTGGGGGTTTTGCTGAAGTGGTGGTGGAATTGAATCTGAAGTAGCATCGCAAAGAACTCCTCAATTTTGAAGAGGAGCGGGATGGTTGGAGCATGTCGTCGCAAAGGGTAATGTAGTGGAGGGATATCGAATTCAACCAAAGTGACCTCTTTCACAGAAGTTGTTGTTGTTGTTGTTGTTGTTGTTGTTGAAATGGATGGAGTGTGGATGATGCTCATTAAATGGAAGGAATCTCATTCAATTGCTACTGTCTAAAAAAAAAACAAATGCTTACACAAAAGTTACTTTTCAATTTGTCAGAAACAAAAAGAGGCCTCGATTCGAATGCAAAGTTGATGATGTCAACTGGATAAAAACATCAGATACATTAATGAGGGAGGGACCAAAAATCAAAGATGATCTCTTAACTAAAACTACTAAATGTTGTAAAAATCTGTTACTATGCCAAAACCAGTGTGTCAGGACTGCAGTGTTCAGCAATAAAGTCTATTAATCGATTTTCTCCGCCTTGTCCTTTTGTTTGGTGAATTCTTCCCTCTTGCGATCAAATATCTCCTCTATCTCTTTGATAAAGTTGGAATATGCATCTTTTAAGCCGTCGAAATCGTCATCAGCGAGAAACTTGCGGCTTTTAAACGAGTCCCAAGCTAGTTTCAAGGCATGCAAGTCTTCATCAATTTCATTTCGGTCTACTTTTTCAAAATAATCAATAGACGGAACTCCCAAGGTGGGCATATGGTAGTTCTTCTCTAGGCTACTTTCAACGGCAGTACTAACCAAGTCGTTTTCTTCTTTTGTTAAGTTGGAGTCCACAGAGTCAGATTTTGCCTTTAAACCCACAGACGCCGCTTTAGCGCCAGGCTTTTTGATCGTGAAGAATTTCCTTGGTGGGCCTCTATAAATAAAAAATGAGGCAGCTATGACAAACAACAACCAGTAATAAACTGTCTGCCAGCACTTTAATGACTTTTTGAAGTCAAGTATGACAAATGGCTGAGCAACAAATCCAAACGCAAGTTGTGTAGTAACCCAAGATACAAAGTCATAAAGTCTTTTCGTAGGTTTAGGCGTAACACCATCACTCTCCAAAAATCTTGGTCTAATGTTTCTTCTGTAATACTTGCCCACAGTTTGCAAGAAAGCACCAACAACGAACGTCAAATAATATCCAGGTCTAGTACCATGCCAAAAAGCACTCGTCGCAAATGTGAAAACTGTGCTCTTAAACCCCGGTTTCTTTCCCTTTTTAGCTACCCTCAAATACACATAATGCTTTAGCCACTTATTCGTATTCTGATTCCACGCTTCCAAACACGCATGGACGTTTTGACCCAACTCAAAAGCGACAGGATCAACGTTTTGAACTCTGTCCCACTTGAATTGCTTCGTTTCCACATCGTACCCATTGTACCCAATACCACACAAAATGCACGCACCTTCTGCCATCAACCAAATTGCATAATACTTTAACCTGTATGAGAACCCCAAAAGCCACATGTAAAAAATTCTGTAAAGGAAGTTGTGCTCATTTACAAATGGCTTCGAAAACACAAACTCGGTACTGACCACTTTCGGCACCTGGAACAAAAGAACCGCCCAAAACAAACCCTGCAATAATTTTTTGAATGCTTGACGCCCACTCCTTGGAATTTTCCTTTTTCTTGTTTTGCCCGGTCTTTTGTCTTCGGGGACGTCATCAAATAGAGTGGCATGAATAAAACGATCGTAATCCATGTAATCAAAGGCTGGCCCAGTCAAAAGTGAGGCATAGAAGAAAACGTACCCAATGAATGGTAACAAATTTGGGTGCTCATGAATGGCCCTTGCCGTATTGTAAGTACTCAATGTGTCTTGGGGCTGTTTTCCGTCATAAACACTCCACCCAAACGCGGACAACTTCAAGACTAGAATCATCTGGGCCCCTGAAATATCGATAACTGTGGGATCATACACAGCAAAGAACTGAAGATGGAAGTGAGTGTAGGCCATCGCTGTCATTAAAAATAGGAAATTGATCCAAGGCATCTTTGGTGATCTCACGTACCTCGTGATAAAGTAGGACCCGAGGGAAGACAACAACAACGTTCCTAATCCCCATCTCAAGTCACATATACCAAAGATATAGAATGATGACACCAAAACATTGTACACGTTTTTGAAAAAGTACTGTTGATCTGGGATTCGTTTAAAGATGATGCCGAACGGAAAGGAAAGCAATGTACATAATAGTACCTTCAAACTTGCGGGATCTAGGCCCACAGCATTCAGAAGGTCATTGATTTGTCTTTGAATGAGAGTAACCATTTCACAGGTTTCGAGTTCAATTGCTTTCTTGCGTTCAATTCAAACTACCTCCCAATGAACCAAGCAACATGTCGCCCCAACTTTGCTGTGCGACTTTTTTCTTGTTTTTTTTTTTTTTTTTTTTTTTTTTTTTTTTTTTTTGTTGCCGGATATTTATGCACTGTATTGACTTCGCCCCCCCTTTTGATTTGTCTCGGCAGACAATAGCCACTTGTTTGTGTTGTGCAATGCACAACACAATACAATTGGTGCAAAATCATTTTCATCCCTCGAAACATCTTCGTTTCTGCGAGCAATGTGAAGGAAAATTTGGTGGCTTTTTACTTGGCGTGTTTAGAAGGGGTCANTTTTTTGTTTTTTTTTTTTTTTTTTTTTTTTTTTTTTTTTTTTTTTTTTTTTTTTGGGGTTCCACCATTTTTGTGTCGCATGGGGAGACAGTATACTATGGATTGGATGTCAAAAAAAAAAATACTACCATGTTCCAAGTGGCTACATATATATAGAAAAGTAACCTCGATTACATATTCTTACTCTTTTGCTTGCACAACTTGATAACCTTCCTTGATGGCAGCAGCGATTGCTTCACTTGTGTATGGAAATGTGTCTAACGCAAATGCAATATCAGTCCATTCTTTTTGGGTTCTAGCCTTGGACAATCTAACCAACAACTTCTCACACAACAGCTTTTGATGTCTTTCCTTATCCACAAAGCCTATCAAGAACTTCAAAATTCGCTTGAACTCGGCATTACTCAACGTTTCGTCGAACGATAACCCACTGAATATATCGACGAATCCATTGTAGATAGCATTGTCTTTGGTTGCCAATTCAGCAAAAAAGAGACGACACATGTCGCTTATACCTTGGTCAGGGTTCTCCAAACACTTGGCCATTGACGACAATTGCCCCTTTACCTTTACTTGACCAGCCAAGATCAAAAAAGTCACCGTCATTAAACAGGTTCTTTGAACCATGATGTCTTCGTCAGTTAACCTTCGATATATAAAATCAGTGTTTTCGTCAATCAACCGATTAAAGCTAACTGCAAGGTCACCCAATCCTAAAACACAATTGCATCTTATGACTGGATCTTTCGATACTTCCATAATCTTCAATAGTAAAGGTAAGTTTTCTTCGCAATACAAGGACGATACGCACATGAGTTTTACCAAACACAACACAGCTTGACGTTGCAACATTGTGTTTTTATACTGCTTGGGCAGCGAGCATATCCTTCTCGCAAGAATTCCAAAACCTTTCAACAACGAATTATCGGCGTACAAAAGTTCTCTCTCTTTCACGTGAATAACGGCATCGGCAAAGTCATCTTCGGAAGTACCACCAATCATCTCCAACTCGTTGTCTTCGGCGGTCTCACTAGAGTGTTCATCTTTTTTGCCTGCTGCTTCTGCTGCGTGTTTTTTCTTTTTGAATTGTGCTTCGAGGTTTTCCAAAAAGACAACTGTTGACATAGCAATATGACCTACCATAAAAAGAAGCTGAGAGAGCGAATGACAATTCAGCTTTTCGGCAACAGATGGTGTGAAAACTTCTGTTGATTTGGTTCGTAGAATATCAGAACACACCGACACTGGGTCTGATGATATACTGAAAATCGTGTTTATTGCTTGTTCAGCTGTGGGGAACCATTCACCATCATAACACACTTTCAAAAGCACACTCTTGAGCCTCTCCATAGCGAGATCTGCATTAGGTAGCTGTGACTGTGTTGAACTTTTCTCTGTAGTGGACAACACTCTCTGTAAAGCAATACATGTATAACGACATAATACCAAGTCTGAATGACCCTTTTCTCCCAATCCAATTTCCAAAATTGAGTTGAAACCTTGTTTGGCGATTTTAGGATCTTCAAGCGCCAACATGCCCAAAATTTTGATGGCACCACGTCTTTTCTCTTTCACACGTTGCACATCTTCGACGTCCGCATTGTACACATGCCATAATACTTTGACGACATCACTGTTGATGTACTTTGCTTCGTACATCATACAAAGCAACTTTTCCAAGGAAGCCAAATCGGCAAGACTAGCACCAACGGTTAGCTCAATAAGATTTCCTGCTACATATGCAGCCTTTTCGGCAATTGTACCAGTGGGCGCTGACATGAACAACGATTTGTAGCAATCAATGAGATGAGATGCAACAGATTTACCCTCATCGGAGGAGCCCTTCATCCAGACCAAATGTAGCATCTTTCGGATACCGTATTGAGCATTTTCAATACCGTAAGCGTCGACGAGAACTAAGAAATCCATTGCATCAATGGCTTCATTTCGATTCCTAGAAAACAACAAGCGGGAAACCACATCAACGCTCGAATGGATCATTTTAATAAAGTCAACTGCGTCCTTGTAAAAGTCAAATTTGAGTTTGATTCGTGCCAAAACAGTTCTATCCGGGAGATCCAGATTTATATCAATATTGTTTTCCGGCACATCCGAATCCTCTTCATCACTGTGTGATTCAGATCTTTCAACTTCTTGATTTACGCTTTCAACTGCAACAGAACCATTCTCGTTGTCACTGGCAAGTTCACCAACTTCTTCATCCACAGAGGAAGCTTTATCATCATCATCTACTGACTTTTTCAGGGAAGTAATGGGAACATAACGAAGCAATTCCCTTTCAGCCTCCTCTAATCCTTTTTTCCAAAACACAAGACTCAATTGGGTACCATGTACACCTTGGAATTGATGATTAATAACGAGCTTTCCAATCAACTTGATCGCGTTTCGCCTCACCAATGTGCTCCTGTCATCTAGTGACCTGACTGCGAGTTGCATCATTTTCTGTCTTCGGGCGGTTAGTTTGATCTTCAATTCAGCAACCTTTGTCAAAGCTTGAAATGCTTTGGTTCTCACAAATGGATTCTGATCTAAAAATCGCTCCTCCAACAAATTTAGCAACTTGTCCACCTGTTGTTCATTGTGGTCTGTGATTTCGTCTTGTGATTGTAAGGCATTATCGAATGATTTGAGAATACTCACAACAATGTTTCCACAGGTCTCCACAACTGAGCATCTCAAAGTTTGGTTAGTGTTAGCCAACAACTGTGATATGCTTGTCATTTGACGAAGAATCAGAATGGGATTTAATTCAGAAAGCTTGACTAAAAATTCGGCTATAGCCTTTGGACCATTGGTATCATTGGAGTTGAAGCTCGTTTGAGCAATCTCTCTCAAAACCTCCTCCGATAAGAGAGTGTGATCATACTTGTCAGTCAACATGTTCAACAACATCGCCATGTACTGAGGTAAATGAGCATAATAAGTGAGACTCTGTGTTATAGAATGTCTAATACATGGACCATGAGCATGTCTTGTTACTGCTAAGCACAAGTCTTCCAAAATCACCATTCTTAAACCAACAACTTTCATCCTTTCAGGACTTTCCATTAGATTCATTATGGGCCGCGTAAATAGTTCAACATAAGCATCGCGTTCAGGCGTGGTTACGAAAATCTTTTCTAGTTTAAGGTTTAGGATGGCTTTTACCACAACCAAGCAGTTTTCAACTTCAGTACAATTCGAATTCCACCTTGCAAGAAACTCCTTCGACAACGATTTCTGAGATCTTGTTGTACTCAACTGCAGATAGTCCTCCTTCGATAGCTGTTTCAACAACACAAACACCAAATAGCCGTATCTCTCCATGGTGGATTTCACTTCTTGCAATACCTCATGAAAATCGTCCTCTTGTATCACACGATCGAATTGTTGGGCAACGGCATTAAATGAAGAGACAATGAGATATGCAACTTGCTGCCGCTGTTTCGGCTGTAATGTAAAAATCCCATGAGTAAGTTCAACGAGATCATCAAACAAGTCTGCGTTGGATGCAAGAGCGTCTGGGTTGTGGGCTAATGATTCGATCAATGACTCTAACTTTGCATCGACATTGGAAAACTCAACTTCGTAGTTCTTGTCTATGTCAAAGTTGTTTACATATGTGGAAAGATTGAAGTCCATGGCAATCACGGTGGCGGTGGTCGGTCGATGTTCAAAATGAAAAGCGGAAGGGTACGTGAGTTGAAAAGCTAACTGTAAACAAAACAAATATTTTTATTTAAAAATGCGGTACGTGCACAAAATCACGTCAGACCAAAAAGAAAATTATACATTGAGCAAAGTAAGAGGCCCACTACACACAACAGGACTTACTAGGGCTCTCAGATAAGCACAAACTGTATGGGAAGATCATTAGTCTCGTAACTTAGCATACCCTTTGATTATAGCTTCCTGGGTACCTCTCTTTTCATGCTCAATGGCCCCCAATAAATCTTTCAACACGATAGAGTTACCCGCTCTGACTTCTCTGTACCGCAATCCACTGTCGCCTCTTGCTGCTATTATTGGACTTTGTTTACCTCGACTGGAACCCTTGTTGTCTTTGCCATCATTGTCAGCACCTGCTCCACCCCCGCCTGCTCCAGAGTTCATCCAACTGTATTTCTTCTTCCCCACAGTCATCATAGCAGCCGTGGCATTAGCAGCTCTATGCAATGTCTCATCAGCACCCGCTTTGCCATCCCCATTTCCTTCATCACTGGGGTCGTTAGCACTTTTTTCAATTCCCAATGCTATTCTTTTATTGACCCTCTTCTCCTCTAGCTCTTTTTGTTTGACTGCTAAATTACGCAATTCCCTGCTCACAGCCGACCTTTGGGACGACGAGGACGACGAAGCGCCATTTTTTTTGGATGTTGTTAATACACCTCCCCTTCGTCTATGGCGGGATATGGTAATAGTCTTGGCTGCTATATGAGATATCCACGTCTCACACGCACCTGAGATAAGATTGAGAACATCTCCATCCTCAAGGAAGCTTTGGTTTACTTGGTGTTTCTTTGCTACTTTTCCGAGAAAAGCAGCCAAGTGGTAAGGATTCAAAAAGGTGGATACCTTTGGACTTTGCAAATTAGCATTCCCTTCATTCATCGCTTCATTCTTGCGCGCCAATTGCTGTTGTAGCAAGAGCTCTTCTTCTTCATGCAAATTGACTCCTGCAGCTGCAATTGCATCGTTTAGCCTCGACGAGTCTTGCTGATCAGACTTGGTTTTATCATTGGTGTTTGAACCCTTGCCAGCGCTTGCGCCCTCACGTGCGGTTGCTGTGGTGTCGGTATTAGCTGGTTGACTTGATGTTGTGTTGGAAGTGTTTGTAAGAGTCTTAGTGTGCTCAACTTTAGACGCTAAGTTTGTCTCTTTTGCTCCACCCTCTGTCGACAACGCATCACCAGTTTTGGCTCTCTTTGACGGACTAGACAAGTCAGCAGGGTCTGGAAGCGAACGTTTCTGCAGGTCTGTATCCTGTGTTTCCAGCATTTCAAATGTATTTAGGATATATGGAAAGCAATTCAAGTTGTTGCTGTTAACGTTGTCTTTCCTTCTTTGAACAGTAATTGGTAGTGCAGCTTTGTCAAAGATTACAATTTTCGGTCAACATCACATGGTAGCGAGAACCTTTTGATGATCATCATCTAAACTCACTTTTTTTTTATTTTTTCTTTTTTTTTTTTATTTTTTATTTTCACATACTAGTTCAATCCAGGACGCTAGTATATTTCGATCCCCAGCATGAGTAGCAACGGAAGTACCATAGTCTTTCACGGACATAGAAACCTTCGCTTGCGGTTGATATTGGCCACTTTGAGCGGGAAGTCGGTTAAAATTATTAAAATTCGTTCCAACGATTTGAACCCCGGTTTGAAAGATTACGAAGTCTCCTTCTTAAGATTACTCGAATCTGTTACAAACGGTTCACATATTGAAATTTCATATACCGGTACTACTGTTATTTACAGACCGGGAATAATTATTGGTGGAGAAGTCACACACAATTGTCCTCATTCCAAACCTGTAGGGTATTTCATTGTGCCCATGTTAATGCTAGCACCATTCTCAAAAAAGAAATTCAGCATACTATTTAAAGGAGTTACAAATTCAGACAACGAAACCGGTGTAGATGCTATCAAATGGGGGTTGGTACCGATTATGGAAAAATTTGGTGTTCGTGATTGCTTGTTGCACATATTAAAGAGAGGTTCACTCCCAGATGGTGGTGGTGAAGTGCATTTGATTTGCAATTCATTAATACCCACTGCATTAACAATACATGCCACAGATGTTCCCAAATTCTCAGCGATTCGAGGTGTGGCGTATTGTACTCGTGTTAGCCCATCAATTGCCAATCGAATAATTGATGCTGCAAGGGCCGCGTTGAAACCAACAGGATGTGAGGTCAATATCACGGCTGATGTATGGCGAGGCGAAAACTCGGGAAAATCACCTGGGTTTGGTCTAACGCTAGTTGCTGAGTCAAAAAGAGGTTGGAGAATCGTTGTGGAGAATGTAGGTCAAGCTAGAACCTTGCCAGAAGATTTGGGGGAGTTAACTGCATTTCAATTGATGACGGAAATTACACAGAGTGGAGCAATTGGCAGATATCAACTAACCATGTGCCTCGTTTTCATGGTAATTGGAAAAGAGGATATTGGGCGTGTTAAAATCCATAAGTCAGAAATGGACGACGGGTTAATCCATGCTCTACGAGATGTGAAAAGCGTTTTCGGCTCTGAAGCCTATTTGACTCAGGATGATGATGAAGAAGAAGACGATTTCATGACATTGTCAATGAAGGGAAGTGGGTTCACAAACGTTTCTAAAAAGATAGCTTAATGTTTCTTTATACATTATCTGCACATCACCAAAATGAACACCATCCAATGTAGTGTTGACATAAGTTTTCTACACTTGTAGCCTGTTGTATCAATTTGTCAACCTGGGTGGGCACATCCAAGCCTTTGAGTCTCTTGATATCATTACCAGTGAGTTTATCTGTAATTCTTTTCAAAACCAAGCCTGCCCTGGCATTTCTAATTTCTAATTCATTCTGTTTCTGGAGTCTGGCGGCCTCAGCTTCATCAATCTGCCCTGTTCTCAACAACTCGCCCACGTTGATTTGGTGAACTTTAATGCCTGTTGTCTCTGCCAAAACTCTCGTTGGAAAGTCGAATCCCCAGTTAATCAATGGGTCGTAAGCAAATGCTTCTAAAATTGCCATCAAGGATTCCTTATTATCCCTCAAGACCCGCATAACATGCTCACAAGTAATTCTAAATGATCCTTCAATTCCACTCACCTCCATTGCATAGTTTAACATACGCGTCAATCTAAAAGGTACCTTTTCTGGATACTTTTCTCGCAAAATTGCAGCTTCAAAGCAATCACCAAAGTCAATATGTATGACTTTTCCGGTTATTCTGTCAAGCATCAAATTGGAAGGATGCCTATCACCAAGCCCTAAAATATACCCAACCATAGACATTACCGCCAAAGATCTTGTGTAAGTGGTCCTTCTGTCCAACCATGCCTCAGAAGACTTTGATTTTAACCACAAAACCTTGTACAAATCCTGTCCTCTTGTGTTGTCTAGAGCACTAGCAAAAACTTCCACTTTCTGCAACAATGTCAAAATGTCATAATCCGGGGCCATTTGCAATAGTAATCGATGCTCGATATTTAACATAATATTCCGTGATTCCCTATAGCCTTTAATTAGCATGTGGAACGTGTCACTATTGGGCACCCAGCCAAGTAAACCCACTTTGGGTGAAAGCGGAATTGCCGGGTATCTCTGAATGTCCAAATGCCTCTTGAAACACTCGGGATCATTTACTAACAACGTGTTAACCAAGCCAAACAACTGCATCACAAGATTATCTTGTCGTATATCCTCATGACCTTTCAAAAGGTATTGATAGTCTTTCCCATTACTTCCCTTGCATGAAAGCTTTCGGGGTCTTTGCTTTGATGAAATAACAGATATAGTCGGATCGAACTTCATAATCCGAACGACGGGCTTTCCCGCCTCATAAGTACCTGGAACAACAAGCTCCAAGTCTCGGGCTTTGTCCAACAATGGAGAAACAAATTGCAACTCAAGGGTGACCAATTGCGGCAACTGTCTAGTGATTCTTCTAAACACATTGTAATAAATATCCCAAGCCTGGTTCAAATTTGTCATGTCCTTGGTTCTTCTAAAGTTTAGCACCCACTCGAAAGCGTCTGCTAATTCTCTTCCAAATGCGTTTGCAAAAGCCTGTTCTCTCATTGTCTCGGGCCCTTTCTGTAACGTGCGGTGCAACGGCTCCAAGACCTCGTACATTTTAGAAGTGTTTCGTTCACCAAAGAACAACCTCGAGGCATCCTCTAAACCTTCATACCATTGTTCGTGCCACAAAACTGCAACCCTGATCAATTCAGTACTCACTAGTTCCGCTTGGTCAACCAAACTGGCAGAGTGGAATCTCATTTTCTCAATTATCGATTGCGCTGCTCTTTTTCGACTTGCAGACTCAGATGTTATTGCCACAGTCAAAGGGTATACCAACGCTTGTGGATGTGCCTTGCCCAAATCTGTCAAAAGTCCAAATAAGGATCTACTAACTACCTCGTTGGGTTGGTGAATTCGGGAAATAAGCTGCGGGACAACTTCTAGCCAGTTGTCAATTTTCACCATACTGAAACCTTCAGTCATAGCTTGGGCAGCTTCGGGTATGCCACCAAATTTGAACCACAAGGTAAGCAAACGAAGCATATCCTGAAGTGAATTAGAGTTGGATAATGCAATGGAGTGGAAAAAACCTTTGATCGAGGGAATGACATGTCTTTGTACCGCTTCCATTGGTATTTCTAGACTAGCAGGTACACTATTCACCTGGGTTTGCCCTGCTTTTGAAGGTCTTTGCTGTAATGCACCTACGTCTTCACCCAGTGCACCATTTCGACGTTCCTCCAAGGTTTCAATCTTATTATTGGTTTCGCTTTTACCCGTGTACAATGAAATGACTTCAAAATTCGCAAGCGCCCAATTATGCCATGCTTTGTACCATTTGCTATCAAAATGAGTTGCCAATAAATAAGCACCAAGAATAATTTCAGAAGTTTCTGACCGCCAGTTATTGTTCAATGCAATTTGCCATTCGCCTTGTTTTAAGAAACATCTAGCTAGAAGCCTAGTATATTCCTCAACGTGCTTGGGAACTCCGGGTCCTTCAGTGGGTAGTGGCTGAGTTATTAAATCATTTGGGTTAAGACCGAGATCCTGTGACATCCTCGTGGTGAAATCAACTAAATGACGCAATGCTTCGGGCCTTTGTCCCTTTGCCCACATATACTTCAACTGAGCGTATACAACTTGTGGTGGTGCACGCGAAGGATTCTCTGGAGTGCCTTCTTCCAATAACAAGTTCAAAGATTTCTCAGCCAAATTTAGCCTGCCCGACTTTCTACATAAGTTGGCAAATTTGATCCACATATCCATGTCCTGCTTTGGCTTAATAACTAGAGCCCTAACTTTTAGCATCCGTTGCCAAATGTCAACATTGCGTTGGCAACCGAGTAATCTAGTGTTCCATGTCTTACGCATAACTATCCTCTTCTCCGACCCTTGCGGTAAACATTTATATTTGATGATTTCTTCCAACTCAGCTAACATTTGAACCCTAACAACAACACCATATGCACTACTGTAACTTTCACTCACAAGTGCAGTAATCTCAGTTACCAATAGATCTCTTGCTTTGGTAATATGCTCTGAAGCATCCTCAAAGTTGTTTCTATGCAAGCTCAAGATTGCATTGAAAAATGCCTTATCAGGCGAGGCAGCTTTCATCACTTTGATGCATGAATCCATCCTATCCCACTGGCCCAAGCCCCATGCGGCGGCAGCAGCTAGCGGGGCCACATTGCGTTTAATGTCACCTGGCGAGTTGTCCCATTTAGCACGAGCTAACTCTGACAACTGTTCCCACTCTCCCAAAGCGTGGAAACACCTCATTTTACCCATTGTAATTTCCATGTTGTCAGGCTCGGTTTTCTCTCTTTCGTTGTAGGCTTGCAATGCGTCATCCCAACGATGAAGCTTTTCATACCAGGTCTCCTTAAGTTGAAGATCGTGATGTAATTGAGCGTGCTTCAAAATTCCGATGGCTGCATCTGATTGCTGAAGCTGATTGTTGATGCTAATCAAGCTTTCAATAGTTGGTGTCGTAGGCTCTTCATAAAATTCCAACTCTTTATAATGCAATGCCTTTGCAAATGCGTGACTCCGTTGCGCGTACTGTCCTAAAGTTGAGATGGCGATAGGAAGTGATTTGTCGTCGTGCTCCATGAATTCGGCCAAGTTAAGTAAGATCTGATGAATCTCTGGTGGGTTTGTGGGCGATGAAAGGGCAATGCAGAAAGATTGCACTAGTTCTTCTTTGTGTTGTGAATACAATTCACTCCAGCAACTGGCGAAACTTGCGTTAAACAAATCCTTTGCCAAAGGGTAATAATCAGCTGCAAGTCCAGCACAAGCTCTTATTGCATGGGAAGGGCTCTGTAATAGCAACTCTTTGCTCAAACGTGCAATCCATTCTTGCCAGTCCTCCTTGGTTCTTCGCTGACTTGCGTCCCAAGCTGCTTTCAAAACGGCTTGATTAACGGGGAGTTTTTTCAGGGGCATTTCGGAGTCTTCTGTATTAAACACTCCGCGGTCGTAGTCCTTGTACAGATCCAAATGTAAGGGTAACGGTTCTCCATTCAAAAGCTTACCGACAAGTTGCTCAAATTTAGGTGCTTGGATCTTATTCTGCATCAATGTCTTTTGAACGATGGGTACAAACACTGTGAACTCGGAACCCAACTGAACAAGCATATGGCTCAACGTGTTTACGCACAGTTCTCTCAACTCCTCAGGTCCCAGGTTCAATAGTCTCAACATAGGGTGAATGATTCTCGAGGACATATCATTCAACATTACATTTCTCGACAATTTCCCAATTGTATCAACGGCCGCCTTACGTAATTCCAATGGCCCAACTTCAAACATTTTAACAATTGTGGGTACAATGATGTCAACGTATTCCTCTATACTTTGTCCGAAAATAACAAAGCTCTTCAATACATGTAACGAGGATACTTTCTTTGCGGATTTATCATCGTCAAACACTCCAAGCAATAGGGTGAGAACGTCTGGGATGTACATTTTGAATTCCCCTTCCAATGCCTTCGATATCGATTGAATGACATTAATAATGGTAACCTGCAAATTCAACTGGGTGTTGACATAAAAGAATTCCTTAACTACTTTGAGAATGTCGGCTAGGAACGGCCTGATATGCTGTTTAACTATAAGAATGATATCTCCCAATTGTTGAAAATAAAACTTGAGCATAGATTGTTGACATGTATGCATGCCGCTAATAATACCCGGAATAATTTGCGGCAAAAATGTAACACATCTAAGACCTAAAGTTTGAAAAATGTACATGATCGATTGGATTACCTTTGTGTGGTGTACATTTAACGAGGGATCTTTCAAAATCTTCATCAAATTGGTTATTGCCACTGTTGGGTAGTATTCTTCATTGGATGGCGACATGCCTTGCATTAGCAACGCTACATCAACTGGCGGAGCATTTTGTTCAGCTGGTATACTCTTTGAGCTCTGTTCAACTTCCCTGTGTTTGTATGGGTCCAAGGCCCCCAAAATACCCAAAAGTCGAACAGTTTCTCTCCGGATTTGAATGGAGTTATCAGACTTCAAGATAGCAACTAGCATTCCAAGAAGCTGAGGATAGTCAAGTAATGGTTGAATAACGTAGCCAGACGAAGAGGACAACTGCCCCAAAGTTTTCAACGCAACATCCCTTTTATACGATGAACTTTGGTCTTGAAAGGTCTCGAGAATCAACGGCATAAGGTTAGGGATGAACAGTTTCATGTCCTCTCCACCAACTACAGCGAGATCTCCTAGACACTTGATGGCACTTGATGCAACTGATGAGCTTATGTCTTTGGCTCTTGGTAAAAGCGCTTCGACAATTGGCTTAACGTAGGGTCTGGTCAACTCCTTTGAGCTGCTAATAAGCGTTGACAACAACATAGCGGTCTCTTCCTTTTTCCGACTGGTTGTCGAATACTCAAGTTTCGACAAGAGTTGAATCAAAGTCTTTCTCAAAAATGGCGCAATATAAGCTGGATTAATGGAGGATAGTTTCCCCAAGATTTTCATTGCAATTCTCCTAACTTCAAATATCTCATCGTTCAAAGCAATGAAAAGTAACCTAACGTTATCGGCTTGTGACAATTGAGGGTCAAAATTCCCCGCATTTGAAAGTGCATCAAGCCCAGCTATCCGAATTTCAAGTACAGGGTCAGTAATCGATATGGCTAGAAGCTTCCCCAACACTTCGTTGACCGCGTTCAACGCATTGATGCTTACTTGTTGACAAATTGGATCCTTGACAAAAATCTCACATGATGTACATGTTGCAGTAAGTCTCACTCTGGGACTCTCACTTTGAAGGTACGTAATAGTACAGAATCGTACAAATTCATTTAGTTGATAATTCTCAAATTCAAACGCAGCCAACATCTCCAAAGCTTGAACTACAATTGCGTTATCTAATCTCTGGTGGCGCTGAGGATCCGATTTGAGGGTATTAATGCTCATACCGGTATCTCTGGAAATCATTATGAGACGGCAATTCTTTGCCAAATTCTGCTTAACTTTGATTGACCCGTATGGAGAGCCTGGAGGCTGAAATCCTCGTCCTGAAAGAACCAAGCTCAAAAGATTCAAAAGTTTTTCGTTAATCACATTGGTTAACGTGGGGATGTTAGTTATCAAGGTTTGCAAAACATTTTGCATGTGTTTCGAGAGGGAGCAGTTGGCAAACATCATGTCCAAAATATCCCTTTGTAAGTGTTTGGTCAAAGCAGGACCAACAGCTACCGATAATTGCCCAATGCATTCGAATATAGCTGGCTCTGTCTCTTTCCTGCTTGCTGCATACTTTGAGCCTGATGATAGTGAAGCAATACTTGTAGAAATCGCGTTTATGTTTTCGTTCTGTGTCGTTGCATTCGCCAATATCAGTTGTACTCCCGAGCTTGACGTATATGCCAACCCTTCTCTAATATTGTCTAAAATCGCGTCCAAATACGTAGCAGTCTGATTGCCAACTTGCAACGATATCAAGCCAATGCTTCGAAAAATTGCACTTTTATCGGAGTTTGCAACTTCGCCATGCTGATTCTTGTATTTCTTCAATTGCGATAAATAGTAATAGAAAGTCCGGTGAAGATATTTTTCCACAAAAAGCTCGGTATTTACCTTGCATAGTAAAGGAATAACGTTTGCCAACTCCTGTCTAATAATGGGCAGTTTGTGCTGCTTGTATAGTATAGTATTTTCATACATGGCTTCAAAACGCGACACAATGAATGGATCATTGTAGTAATCTAGCAACTCTCTGTAGACTAATAGCGCACCATGTATATTTTCAGTCGATTGAGTATTGGGATGAATGATATTGTACGAGCTTTGGATGTCACTTCCTGTTTCCGGGTTATTGTTATTTTGACCTAGTGTTTCAGACGCAAGGTCAATCATTTTTCTAATCCAAAACAGACGGGCAGTAGGATCTCTATTGTAAAGTGTCAGCATGCATTTTTGTAATGCCACTGCTGCATCCAATCTAATAATAAGCTTATAATCACGCAATGGCGACCACAAATTTTCAAATATTTGACTTGTCAATGGGTAGAGCAATGTTGGTGCATAATCAGCCAATGCTGTTATAATCAATAATGCAGCATGCCTTCGGTTTTCATGCTGCCTGCTGTCATTCTGGAGCCACTCAATGGCTCTTTTCGCTTCATAATCGACAAAGTCGCCGGTTAAATTACCGCCTAGCGTGGCTAATCTTCCCAAGGTTCTAGTGGCTTGTCTCATAATCACCAAGTCGTTAGATAAGATCAAAGATCCGAGGTAGTTGGAAAAACGAGCGGTTTTGCTAGCATTTTCCTTGCCAACACCGGAATCAAACTCAATCAATGTATTGAGAGCCGCAATTCCACCTAAGACTTCAGATGTTTTTTCCCTATGCAAAAGGTCGAATATCGTTTTATTGATGTCATTATTGTATCTATTGAATTGTTCGCTCGTCAAGTCTCTGGCTATTGAAGATAAATAATTGAATAATTCCTGTGCATACCGTTGTCTCTCTTCATCAGAGCTCGAGGTAAGTCCATGGAATATTTCCGTCAACGCTAAGCCATCCACAACCTGTGGATGTACAGATGTTGTCGTTGACATATGTTTTGGTGTTTGTCTGCAAGTTGTAAGTGTCGTTGGGTTTAATTCTCAATTTTCCGAGTTCTTCTTACTCTTTCAAAGAGAGAATAAAGAGAAAGAAAAAAAGTTGTCGTACAAAAAAGAGTCTGCATTTTATACAAATCGAAGGAGCTGTCTTTAGAAGTAAAAAACACACACACACACACACACACACACTCACACTCACACATACACATCTGATTCCATTACATCTACTTATGTATGTCTTATGGCACAGAGAACAAGGAGAAGTTTCTCACAATGTTTGGTCCATACTCATCGTAATCACTCTTGGTGTAACAAAAGCTTTTGAACTCGGATGTCTGCGCCAACAAACTTCCTCCGAACCAAACAGCGTTTCTTTGCTTTTTGTGGGAAATGACTTGCACGTCAACACCACTACTTTGGACCCCGCTCAATTTTTCACTCAATCCGACCCTCTCCTTAACTATGGCTTTCAAATCCCTTTGTAATCTCTTACCGAAGTCTTTAAACATCGTGGATCCTCCTGATAAGACTATGTTTTTGTATAATTTCTTTCTAACATCAATTGGGGAAGCCTGTATCACTTGATCAACAACAATAGGCAACGGAGTAAGGAAATCCGATGAGCAAATTTCTGGATTAAAGAAAATCTCCGGAGCCAAAAATCTCTCATACCCTACGTCAACTGTCTTATTCTTATTCTTGTCTGTGTACTCAACAATGTATTGGGCAAATTTTTCCTGGGGATATTGATCAAACTTTGCAAATTCTTGGACTATGTCTGGACAAACATAGCAAAATTGTTGCTTGATTCTCTCGGCAGTTTGCAAACTCGTGTCCGTCTCGCCCCTGTCTCTCAACAATTGTTGAATAAACAACGTTATATCTCTACCGGCCAATGGGATGTTTTTGATCGCAGCACCTATCACGTAACCCTCGGCAACGGGAATGACATGAGTAACACCATCACCAGAATCAATAACTGTTCCACTCAACGATCTGTCCTGGACTTTTGGGGAGGTCCACGAAGCAGCCAATGCTAGGACTGCTTGTACAGCAATATACAATCCTGCACAATTGAAACTTTCAAACATGATCTCGGCAGTGCTTTCTCTATTTTCCGGTGGGTTCAAAGGTGGCTCTGTCAATAAAAAGTAATGATCCTCTGGTTCACACCTCAAGTACTTGAAAATGGAGCTTTCCCAGAATCTTTCCATTTGATCCCAATCCTCAATCTGGCCGTGTCTAATAGGGTAGTGCAACCCATATTGAGGTCCACTAGCAGCTTCAATTGCTTCGTCTCCGATGTAAAAATCCAAGTCTTCTAACCCTCTTTTAGATGACAAGTTTGACGAACGGATTGTAGTTTTATTTGCCTTCGAAGATGCTGATGAAGTGGCAATGGCAGTTGGGAAGATAAATGAAGGAGAATCATTTCCGGCAAAACCCAACTTCGTCAACCCTGTACCATTGTCCATCACAACTGCTGGTGTACCTAAACTCATTGTTTCCTAATTGTAGTTTGAATCAAATTTTGGAGAGATTAAGTTGTATATTGGTCGCAAGTACTGCCTCGATTCTGTAGTTTGTTAGGCTAATCGACTTGTTCAAAGTTGTCCGAGTTCTTTTTATTTTTTTTAATGTATTTTTCTATTGATCGTTGACAACCAAATCCGTTCTATATATTGCCGCGAATTTAAACCACACACTACCCTACAAGATTTCAAAAGTTGAAGCTAAGGTTTTATAAAATCTATTTGCAACCCGCTCCATTAATACTCATCAGTACCACTGATAATCACATCATTGATCTTTAAAATCATTCTGGTCAACTGCGTGGCCAACAACAACTGCTGCTTCTTTCCAATTAACGGATCAATAACAAATAAGTCTTTCATGTCATTGGTCCCATTACCTAGACAGTCAACACCCAAACGTGAGTTATTCTCATTGATTTGCTTTGCCTTGAGGTAGCTCAACGTTTCGATTGGATCCAATCCTGAATTTTCTGCCAATGTCAATGGAATTGTGTCTAATGCACCAGCAAAAGCTCTAAATGCATACTGGTCAATTCCCGTTTGCTTGTCGGCAGCCTCCGATACTGCTAAAGAACAGGAGATTTCGGCCGCACCTCCACCATACACAACTCTGTTATCCCTGATCAAGTTACGCACGACACATAAAGAATCATGCAATGCTCTAACTCCTTCGGAGATAATCATTTCGTTTGACCCCCTAATGAAACAAGTGACTGCCTTTGTGTTGGAGCATTCTTCAATCACCAACATATGGTCTTTGGTTGTTCCGAATTCCAACTCTTTAATAACTCCTGCCTTACCCAACTTAGCCGCACTCAAATCTTCAAATCTAGGAACTATACGACCATTGGTTGCAATTGCCAAAAGCTCCAACTCAGATCCTCCAATCCATCTAATTGCATTTAATCCATTTGCGAGTAATAAATGGTTTGCTTCATCGTCAAACCCCCATTGACAAGCAACAACATTTGCACCAGATTCTTTTACCAGGTCGATCATCTCTTGGAACTTCTTCTGTTCGTACTCTTGTAATACCTTGAATTCTTCGACAGTCGAAATGTCCAACTTGTGTTTTGTTTTTGGCTTGGGAGGTTCAAATGGGCAAGTCAAGATGGCTATTTTACAATCTTTGACCTCCTTGGGCATTTGTGGATGGCTAAAGTCCTTGTCTAATAAAACACCTTTGATCAACTTGGAGTCTTCCACTGATCCACCAACCTTCTTCTCAACCTTGATTAGTTCAAAATCAACATCTTTTCTATCTATATCAGCGACAGCAAGAACGGCGTCAACTGCCATGTGCGCAAAGTGGTCATGAGCTTTTGAAACAATTTTGGAGCCTAGCGAGGTTTTGGCGGCCTTCAAAAGGTTAGATTTGTTATCAATTGTGACTTCGTCTGCAACAGTATTCAATTGTTCAACGGCAATTTTACATGCTTCATCAAACCCATTGGCAATCTTGATGGGGTGTATTCCCTTTTCAATCAATTCCAACGCTTGGTCCAACAAGGCACTGGCTAATACAACAACACCCGTTGTACCGTCACCAATTTCATCATCCTGAGACCTTGACAACTCCACTAAAAGCTTTGCAATTTGATTATCCAAATCCATCTGCGAAAGAATTGTTGCACCGTCATTGGTAATAGTGATGTCACCATCTTGACTGATCAAGATTTTATCAAGTCCACGAGGTCCTAAAGAACTTTTAACAATCTTGGCAACTGATCTAGCTGCTAGTATATGCGATTTGGTTGCTTCGATTCCATGTTTTCTTTGTTTCTTTCCTTGGTCCCTAACTATAATGAATGGTCTCCCCATTTCATCTTGAGCAACAATCGCATTCGATAGATCGGGCATTCCTTGTGGTGCTGCAGCCATGTTTGCTTGAATGGAGTATAGTCAATGGTGTGGTGTTGGCTTCCTTCTTTTTTTTTTGTTTTTTTTTTTTTGTTTTTTTTTTTTTGTTTTTTTTTTACCCAAGAGTTTTTCTTCTGTAGATTCTTCTGGCTTCTAAATTCTGTACGCGACAGAGGAAGGGAGAGAGGAGTTGTACATGCTATTTTACAACAGGTCATGCTTGAGGCGGCTATATGTAAGAGTTGCCAATCATAAGGGGCTCTTCTTGAGACTCTGCTGTAGCTGGATTGTAATACAGTTTCTTTAATGCTTGTAAAGGAACCGATCAGTTCAGTACATTCAAATAGTGGAAGAGGGATCAAAGAAGGTTCTACAATGAGATAATTACTGCGCTTGCTGGTACTCTGTTGGCTCTCATACTGCACCTCGATATTACCATCTCAAACTACATTCCCTATCTTGATCAAATGTGCAATGATACTCTCATCTCAATTCTTTTGTGGATGAAAAAAAAAAAAAAAAAAAAAGAAAAAGAAAAATCTATGATGTTACACTACCAAACTACATCTCCATCTCCATCATCACGGAATAATACTCAGCTCAAGCATGTCAGTGGTGGGATCTTTGATATTTTGCACATATTGCGGGGACTTACTAGATTCACATAGCTCTTCATCAGATATAAAATGCACAATTTGCCTGGCGACGTATCCCAAGTCGAAATTTGCCAATTTAAAAGTTGTTACCAAAAGTTCAGATGATGCCTTCCCTTCAAAGTTGAAACTGGCCAGGTCTGTGGTTAAGACGAGTTTAAGTAAGGACGAGCTAGATGAAGGTGCAACTATCAAAGAGAAATGTCCCAAGTGTGGAAATGAAGAGATGCAGTACCATACTTTACAACTTCGATCAGCCGATGAAGGTGCAACCGTGTTTTACACCTGTCCAAATTGCGGTTACAGATTCAGAACTAACAATTAAAACATCATGTATATTTTAAAACAAAATAGTTCTATAAAGCAAGTAGTTTTATAGAGTTATCAATTCCTAATTTACAGTTGCGTACTCCAACTCGTTTGAATTTTCGTACTCGTACATGTCCAAAGCAACAATGGCAGAATCTCTCACAACTTGTTCCTGATCGTTGAGGAAAGATCTCAACACGGGTAAACATTCGTCGGTAGCGATACTTCCCAAAGCTTCAGCTGCCTCATGTCTGACCATGCCTGCTTCCTTTTCGTCTTTCAACACTTTGATCAACGATGGCACAGTGACTGGATTGCACAATTGACCAAAAACATAAGCAATCTCATGCTTAAACAACGCGCTCGGATCAGTGAACCCAGATGCCAACGCAAGACAAGCTTCATCGGTTCCAATATCCCTCAATCTAAACATGGCTCTGTATCTCTCAAACAATGGTTTCTCCTGGTCATTCAAAATGTCCTGTAGTTTTTCAACCGCAGATGTGTTGGAGTCAGTGGCTAATGGAGGCGCAGGATCAATCGATTCATACAATGATTTCTCCAATTTTTCAGTTTTGGCTAGCTCGGAATTTTCCCACTTGATTCTTTCAATGGCGAGTTCACAAGTTTGTTTGATTTCCAATGATGGGTCGTTCTTGTAATAATCTTCCAAAATCGGCAAGGAGTCAACATCCCCTAGGGCTCCCAAAGCTTCCGCTGCCTCGTGTCTGACCATAACTTGTTGCTTATTGTCTGTCAATGTATCTCTCAAGAATGGAGCAGCATATAAATCCTTAGTTTGGCCCAAGACATAAGCAACTTCATGTTTCAACAATTCAGAATCATCTTTAAAAGCTTCTGCAATGTACTTGATTGCCTTGTGCGCAGACTCCTTGTCAGTGCTGTCTGATCCTATCGATTTCAAGTTGAACAAAGCTCTAAATCTGTCAGCTAAGGCGATGTTATTGGTTTTGTTGATAAGGACATCCCTCAACTCTTCTAAACTAGCATTTTTGATTTGAATTTCTTCCGACATGGTAGTAAAGTGTACAGTGCGATAAAACGTATGAATTCGAATTGGAGTTGGACAAAGTGAATTATAATTGAAGCTTGAAAGACCACTGCACACTAGAGTGAAAAATTCTTTTGCTTTTCTGAGCTGGACTGTGTCTAGATCTTTAAGATTACAAATGTAGATTAGTTTATGTCTATAGTAACCAAGAGAAAAAGAAAAAGAAAAAAAAAAAATTTTTTTTTATCAGCCGATGTAAGAAATTTATTTTTTGTGTAACATGTTCTCGCGATGCCGAATTTTCACTTTCGGGGTGTTTATTGTACTCTGCAATGAGGTTGCAACTGTCAGGTTTCATGAGAGTTGATTTTGCACAGGTATGGCAGAAAAGGTGCAATCCAAACTCAAGGCTTATAAACGACTCATTGGTCGTCAATTTAGCAAACTCAATGTGTTTTTCACTCTCAAATTCTATTTTTTACTCTATAAAAATTCAAAAACACACAGGATCTGTCAACCCAATAGTCCAATTGTAAGAGCCCAAAATTAAGACCACTAAAGCATACCCTACCGCGACCGACGCTATTCCATACCTATAGCTGTGGAGTGTTTTCAACGCAAACAATTCCGCGATAAAGGTACTCACTGTGGTCAATGCTCCGCAAAACCCGTCATCTAAGCCATTCAAAACATGGCAACCCATTTCATGTGGATTGATTCTTCCACCCAGAGAAAGTTTGCCTCTTCCAATGAGTGTAAAAATGGCAAGAAGCAATGTTCCTACAATATTTGCGGTGAACGTTCCCATAGGGAAATTTTTAACTTTTGCGTTGAGATATTTTGACAAGTAGAACCGTAGTATTGCGCCAAAGGGAGCAAAAAGCATGGCAAAAGTCCAGCTTCTCCAGGATCCATGATTTTTAAACCCGATCAAAAAGCAAGTGATGATGACTAAAGAGACGCCGAGAGCCATTGATAACAACTCCAATGCGCGATAAACTTTTTCGCTCATTGGCACAGCGTATGTATCAATGACTTGCAGTAGATGTTTGCCAATGTAAAATCCCATCATGGAAAGCCCCAATTGTGCCAAGACAACAGCGAAAAACTCCATTATTCCGTATGCTCTGTTGGGGTATTGATAGTGCTTACCAATTGCGGTGTTGGCTGATGCATTGAATGCATCCAATATGAAGGTTGAGAATGAGGATACCGTACCGCAAAATCCAGTCGTGATACCCATGTATAGAGGGATTGCACCTTTGGCAGTATAAGTTTTGTTCTCCAATAGCGCCATCCATATTCCTTCACCATCAACTGCCAATCCCATAACTACGCAAGCGGTAAAATTTGCCCAAATGACTCCAGATAAGTAAGATCCATTGTATGTAGTCAATTGTATCAATCCTTTCCGTACCAACACCCCCCATATCGCCCCGTGAACTAAATTCAATATGATTGGAACGTACTTACGAGACTTTGTCACAATGACGGGAAACGCTTTCTCTGTCAATCCTTCCCCCTTGAACCCTTCTGGAAGTGCATCACCTATGGATTCTGCTTCCATTGCACCAAGTTCGGATTCCATAGTACGTCTTCGCTGAAGACGAGCTTCCTCGTAGCTTTGTCGTCTCTGTGCGGCAGAGCTTCCCCTTTCGATGCTTTGTCGTCGGTTCGTATCAGAACTTCGCCCTTCAAGACTTTGAGGTATTGTTGTGTGGGGATTCGATTGCATGCTTTTGCCTGATAAGATAAGTATTTTTTTTTTTTTTTGAGATTTCATCCTGATTTTTCTGCTGATACTTTTACTCATTGTTACACAAACGGTTCTTTTTGACGGAAATCGGCTGCTGCCTGAGCACCACAATTGTCAAAGCTTGCAGTTTGAAAGTGAATATTAAACTGGACAGGGAAGCCACTTTGTTTTTGAGTTACCATTGTCACCACAGTGATACTTTACGAGAATAACTCGCTCTTATTTCCAACCAGTCTCTACAATCCTGAACAAAGATATTTCTCAAAAACAAAATCTAATAAATTCTTCTATAAACGCACTCTTCTAGTTCATTCCAACAACTTCTTCACCTCCGGTTTCTCAATTTCAGTCTCATAATTGGGTCTTGGCTTCTCATACCCCTCAATGGTTCTGCCATAAGTGATACCCCCCAACCTACTAACCGGTTTCAACTTGGCAATATCCAACTGAGATTTATCCTCATTGAGGAGATCCTCTCTAACATGGAAAGTCAAACCCTCAGCAATGACCAAAATACCAGTGGTTTTAGTTGGATCGGTTTTCGATTTCCAATCGTGGTGAGCAACGAGCTTAGCCTCAATTGAGAACGCCGATTCAGCGACATGTGGTGGTTTCACCAACTTGGATTCGGCTGGAGTTAAACCAGATAACTTCCATTCATCAACCCCAGGTGGACTGTTGATAGCACAATAATTAGCAGCTTCAACAAACCATTCACTAATAATGTTGATGGTCAATTCCCCAGTCTCCAAGATATTTCTGCAAGAATCCTTCTTCAAGTCTCCACTGGCTGCAAATCCCAAAGTGAAAATTGGTGGATCATGGTTAGCCACACTAAAGTATGAAAATGGCGCGAGATTGCGTTTTCCATCTTTAGATACTGTGGAGACAAATCCAATTGGTCTGGGAGTGACGGCACTAATCAAGGTCTTGTAGTTAAGAGCAGCAGGTCTGCCTTCTCCGTAAGGGTCCAATTCGATTTTTTTATGTTCTTTCCACTCGTCATTATTTGCCCCGGATCCAACTTTCCAATGAATGTCTGGTACTTGCGTGTATTTCCAAGTTTTTTCAGCCTCGAAAGATGGTCTTGAAGCTTCAAGATGAGTGAATTCTGGATGATGTGCCATAGTGCGGGTGTGGATGAGTTGATTGACTCTGTAAAGTTGTTGCTTAATTGAGTATCTTTGCTTCAGAAGTGTTGTGGTAAATCTCATACACAACTAACCATTCAATTTCCTAAAAGAAAAAAAAGGGAAATAGAATAAGCAGATAAAGGAGAGGGTGAGGGGGGAAGTACCTGGAGGGAAATTTGGTTATTAATTATATTAACCAAATTGTTGCTTATTATATATAACTGCCGAAGAGGATAAAATTAATGAATTTCCTATCCGTTAGATGTCGACGGAAGTTTCTCTGTATAATGTATCGGAATTGCTCAATCAAATGATTCCACAAAATTAAATATTTCGTCTTTTTTTTTATGTCCGGAATTGCTATTTTTCAAAAGACAGAAAATCTCCCGAAACGCAAAGCCACAATTTATTTACAAAGACATTTGAATGAAGAAGAGGGAATAATAGTAGATTGTGGATATCCACCCACCTTCTTCTCTCTCTAGTTCAAATATACATTACCATGTTGTCAGATGTGACTATAGTTGTTATAGATCAAAGTTATCTTAATAAACTGTTGTGCTCTTTTGCATGCTGTCGCGCCCGTTCCGGCCAGAATTTCAACTAAACTCTCCTAAGTCCGGACCCTCGCTTTACTCATACTCATATCTTCTGATTCCTCGATGACTTGTGTTCTTCTCTTCTCCTGCATTGAAAAATATTATTGCACGATTTTGAAGCAAAAAATTCGGTGAAATTAAAATAATCCACCCCACTTCTAAAGAGGCAGAACATCTGAGATCTCTACAACGTTAACCGTGCAACACCAGCTACGACCTCATGTTTGGTCAGTTTTTAGAGATGCAAACCCCGTTGTTGCTTACTTCTTACTTCGCATTTATCGAAAACAAAATCAACAACAGGTCAAGAATACACAACAAGAGCCGTTTTTGTTTCTTGTGTAATTCTCCTTGAACGCGCTTCACGATCGGACTTTGTCTTTACCGGAAATACTGAGATATACAACTCTGACCCCAAACACCACCCCCCTTTCCCCACTGAAATATATCAAATGGTGAGATAGATTACAAGGGAATCTTGATATAAAAGGTACAGTACTTCCGGATCTTCGAAGGACACCATTTTAGTATCTTTATTCGTATTACATCTCCACATCTACAAAATCAAATAATGCCCACCACCACTGCAAATACTGCGACCAAGAAGGTTCCACCACCACCAAAGGGTCCCAAGATTACCGAAATGTCAGATGAGACCATCACAAAAAACACAATCTTGGTCAACTCTCAACATACCAACATGAGATTGCTTTTCCTTTTGCAAAAAGCAGTTCAACATCTTCACGATTTCGCCATTGAAACAAGGTTAACCACCGAGGAATGGGAAGCTGCAATCAAGTTCCTTACCGAGACCGGTAAAATGTGCTCTGATATCCGTCAAGAATTTGTCTTGTTGTCTGATGTTATGGGTTTGTCTGTCTTGGTTGACGCCATTTCCCATCCTAAACCGGCAAATGCAACAATTGGTACATTATTAGGACCTTTCCACACTCATGATGCAACTGAAATGCACCAGGGTGATTCCATCTGCTCTGAAGGTAAAGGCGAGCCATTATTGATTGAAGGTTTGTTGACTGAACCCGATGGAACTCCAATTCAGGATGCCACCATTGATCTTTGGCATTGTGACGCCAATGGGTTGTACGATACTCAATACGCAGATAGAGATCATCCAGATATGAGAGGAATCATCAAGACAAACGAAGACGGAAGCTTTATCATCAAATGCACAAAACCGGTGCCATACCCAATTCCTCATGATGGACCAGTTGGGAAATTGTTGCAAAAGATCAATAGACACCCATATAGACCAGCTCACATCCATTTCATCATTGAGAAGCAAGGCTATGATAGGTTGATTACTGCTTTATATGCCAAAGGAGATCCCTACGAAACCTCGGATGCTGTATTTGGGGTCAAGACATCGTTGTTGTACACTTTGGACAAGTTGGGAGAAGAAAAGGCCAAGAAGTATGACATGAATGCCGATGACTGGTACTTGAAGTGGCATTTCAAGATCATCACTGAAGAGGAAGCTAAGAAGTTGGTTTACGAGAAAAACAGGGATGCCTTGACCAGAGCCGCAGCCAATTTGACACTCAATGCTGATGGTTTGCCAGAACCTTCGCCATTGGACTAAATTTTATGTAAACGTATATGAATATAACATAACTCAAGCTTGACACTTTTGGTCTTCTAGTCTCTTATTGTAGAGGGGCCTCAAATGGAGGTTTCAAAAGACTCCACCTATTGCTGTAGGGTACTCAGCTGGACTGACTCAGACCATTCTGCCCGCCTACTCCACATTTCGGATCGATGTTTCCGACTCGCGGTCGGCATTGAATATTTCCACTCGACACAAAAAATTAGACACTTTCTTTTCTTCTGTTCTCTTATATGTACATATATATATATATTTTCGCTTTTTCCGAACGTATTTCCATTCACTTCTCCATTTTTCAAATTTCATGCCACATACAAATCCGAAGAACAATGGGACCATGAATCCAGGTACGAAGCAAGCACACGATATATATTGAAGATCAATCCCAGGCACTACTTGCAAGTGACAAAAGTCTTGGCTCAAAAACCAATTGATCGATGCTTGCAATATTCAACAGGTCCAAACCGAGGGTGGTGGCATTTCAACTTTTGATCAGATACTATTCATTGGTGCATCCTAAATCTAAAGTTGTCCATTCTACGGATGAAGCATTAGAAGGCCTTACCTCAAACATCACGCTACTATCAGGTGGGTTTGGCTTGAGTGGTGTTCCCGACACCGTCATCAATGCACTCGTTAAAAAACCCGAGATCAACAACATCACTGCCGTTTCGAACAATGCCGGACTCGATGGGCGTGGATTGTCACAGTTGCTAGTCACTGGTCAAATAACCAAGATGATTAGCAGTTATATTGGCGGAAACAGAACTTTTGAGAAATTGTACTTGACCGGTGCCATAGACTTGGAATTGACTCCTCAGGGTAACTTGGCAGAACGAGTTCGTGCTGGAGCTGCTGGAATTCCTGCTTTTTACTCCCCCACGGGTGTTGGCACGTGGTTGGAAGAAGGGAAGTTACCTGTAAGGTACGACTCAACGGGGGAGAAGGTGTTGAAAACAAGCGAGACCCGTGAAGTGAGGGAGTTTAATGGGAAAAAGTACTTGTTGGAGTTTGCAATATGCGGAGATGTAGCACTTGTCAAAGCATACAAGGCTGATACGTTGGGGAATTGCTGGTTCAAAGGTGCGGCAAGAAATTTCAATTCAGTTATGGGTAGAAACGCAAAGTTAACAATAGTTGAAGCAGAGCACATCGTTGAACCGGGAGAAATTGCACCCGAGGACGTTCACTTACCTGCCATATATGTTGATCGTGTCATTCAATCTACTACACCAAAAGATATTGAGATCTTCACATATTCCGAGACTGCGCAAGATGAATCGTTGGAGAAACCAAAAACTACTAGTGAATTGAAGAGATTAAAGATCGTCAAGAGGGCAGCACAAGAGTTCAAGGATGGCTCGTTTGCTAATTTGGGTATAGGTATGCCTACATTGGCACCAAACTATTTACCAGAAAACATCAACGTCACTTTACAATCAGAGAATGGTATCTTGGGTTTGGGACCTTTTCCACAACGAGGACAAGAAGATCCCGATTTGATCAATGCCGGCAAGGAGACAGTTACACTTGCACCTGGAGCTTCATTGTTTGGCTCTGAAGAATCATTTGGCATGATACGCAGTGGTAAAATTGATTTAACCATCTTGGGTGGGTTACAAGTTGCATCAAATGGTGACTTGGCCAATTGGGGCCTACCAGGACGAGTCAAAGGTATGGGTGGTGCCATGGATCTCGTGAGCAACCCACAAAACACTAGAGTTGTGGTCGTTATGGAGCACGTTGACAAAAAGGGAAGACCCAAGATTTTAACAGAGTGTCAGTTCCCATTGACTGGTAAAAAGTGTGTCTCGCGGATTATTACTGACTTGGCAGTGTTTGACATTGTTGATGAGAAATTGGTGTTGGTTGAGATTGATCCGGAGAGTAGCGTGGAAGAGATAAAGGCCAAAACTGCTGCATCATTTGAAATTTCGCCAAATTTGAAAGCTATAGAGCTTTGAGCGAAAACTAGAGTAGTAAACAGGAGGTCATTACGTCACTAGACATGTATACCGACTAGCATGAATAGAGAACTAGTCTCCCTCTCCCTCAACAAACTTCCGAAGCAAAACCAGACTGGAAGTATGTGCTTAAGAAAGTTCTCATTTTGTGTAAGAATATCATATTAGGCCAAGTAAGTGGTACAATCTGTTTTATTGTCTGACATCGACGTTTTGTACACCTCAATGCAGCACCACTTTAGTCGGGACGCAGTTACGGTATCACTCTTTGTGCATTAGATGAGCTTAATGAGAACATCTACTCCTATGCAATAAAAATGGCACCTGTACTTATTCTGACACTGGTAATTTCAAATTTCATGTCTTTTTGGGGCTTTTGTGATACGTTTTGTGAGATGAATTGACTAAACTGATGCTTTTGAAAATATCAGGGTAATCGACTAATTAAGAAACGACTACAGGTTGATGGGTCCGACCATGTAGTTGCTCCCACTTCCATAGGTATAGATTCCTGACTGGAGAAGATACTGAAGATGTAGGCGACACCTACATGAATTAATGGTTTTTTTTTTCTCCACAATAGGGTTCAGCACCTCAAAGCATAGTCAATGGACTGTCTCAATAACCTTTCTGTCCAAATCGTTTCACCTATAGCTTATACCTACAACTCAAATTATACTTTTTTGTGGATGGGTGTAAAGGTGACAATTTCAATTTGTGTGTGTGTGTGTGTGTGTGGTTTATTGAAATCCGCAACAGACAATTTTTACGAAGTTCTTCCCCCCACTATAAATCTGTACAGTCTAAATTTCAAACTTGTTTGAATCACAACTTTCCTGGGTTTCCTTCTTTTTTTATTTTTTTAGTTTATATCAAAGACAGAAGAAGAGTATATCTGTGTCAGACTCGCCTACGGTATCTACTGTTGACACATATTGTTGGCTTATATCACATCCCACTATACTGATTTACGCAGAATCGCCAGATTTCAACAGGCATAGACACTTTGCATGAATACTGACGCACATAATCGAGGTTGATCAAACTTTTATTAATTCGAAATTAACACATTTCCCCACACTAATTACCAAGACTTAATGGACGCGGCCAAAGACGAGACACGAGAGAACATCAAGAAACGGAGAATAAAACAGGCTTGTGATTACTGCCGAACGAAAAAAGCTAAATGTGATGGATTATCTCCATCATGCACCAACTGCACCATCAATAACGAGAAATGTACATACACATACTCGTCCAAGAGGCGAGGGTTGCCCACTGGTTACACGCATGAACTAGAAAAGAAAGTTGCCATACTTCAGGCTGTGCTTGCTAGCGCAATACAACAGCGACCGGAATTTGAGAGTGCAGTGTGGAGTAGTTTGGAAAATCACCATGACTTGATCAATAATTTAAGAGACTTGAATCAGATATGGAAAGACCATTCAATTTCAAAGTTTGTTGAGACGATTTTGCATCAGGAATCTCCCATGTTCAAGAATTTCAAAAGTCTAGGGTCACTTAAATCGGAAGCATCCAATGGGATTAGTGACGGTAGGAGCAGTGTGGGTAGTGCATTACAACTGCCACCAAGCAGCTCGAGCAACAATAATAACAACAACATCATCGTGAAGCAGGAAAAGGTTACTGCTACTACTACTACTACAACAGCAACTACTCCCTCTGAAAATCTTGAGGTGGCTCCAATCTCGAACCAGATTACCTATCCAGCAGCGCAAGTGGCCTCCAACTCGCAAGCGCAAGAACAACCACCGTGGCTGTTTAACAACAATCTACCAACATCACAGGAACTATACGAGACCAACAACTTTGTCAATGACCCCTCATTCTTTCTAAACTATGACATTTTCCAATTCATTTCCGATGAAGTCGAGTCGTCTGGGGGAGCAGAAAATTGGGAACCCGTTGCACTACAATACCATGGGTTGTCATCCATCATATCCGGATTCACAAACAAAGCCATCCAACAAAATTACAAAAAGAAACCCAATAGAAAGAACCCATTTAGGGTGGGGTCTTTATTCAATATGTCATCTTTTGCAATCAACGCCAATCTTCAGGATAAGATACACCTCCCGCATGAAATTTTCCAATTTCCTGCAAATGTTCGAACACTTGTGGATAACTACTTTCAGATTTTTCACGTTTTGTTTCCCATGTTGGATAAGATCAATGTCAAGAGGCAACTTCACCACCTCCAGCTGCCCCATGGAGATGCGAGACAAGTTGATTGTAACTTGGTGGCCCTTATATGGGCAGTTGTGGCTATTGGTGAGTCTAGCTCTAACGTCACTGGTGACTTCTCGGCTGGACTAACGTACGCCAAGAATGCCATCTTGGCATTGGAGAATTCATTGACATCGACTATAGAGACTATGCAGGCAATGTTGATTCTAGGGTTGTTTTACTATCAAGCTGGTCAATGGGATTACTCGTGGGTTTTGATTAGTTCGAGTTCAAGAATGGCTATTGACGTACGATTGATGAGATCAGCTTCCGATGAAGAGGATAGCAAGTATCAATCAAGTACAACTTTGAACAATATCAGTAGGCAGAGAACTTGGGCCAATGTTTACGTGATAAATACCTTGCTTTCGGCAAGAATGGGCCGTTCACCCGTGGTGCGGGCTTCGGATTGGCCAATTCCTCAAATTGATACCGATGGCTGGGAAGAATATGATTCCTGGGAATGTTATCATATGCCTGAATCAATACGACTCGACCACGGGCGGTTTTTGTCCAGTTTCAATCAGTTTATCAAGATTGTGTTTATTTTGAACCTTGCCATTACTTCAACAATCAACACATCCACGGGCGTTGTTGATGATGGGGTTGTTGGTGGAAAAATCAATTACGACGATCGAAGAAACCCCAGTAGCATGACCATGGGTAACTTTGAGGCCAAAATCAATGATTTTGTTCGCAACATGCCTGACTATTGCCGTTTGAAGGAGCATTGGAACCCAGCACCGTACCTTGCTATTGAAGGTGTCAAGCAACTAGTTTGGTGTGTGTTGGTGGTAAGGTTGAGTTCGTTGAAAGGAACCAATGATGCGCATGAGACTTTGATTAGAACAAGAAATAAGCAATACACTAAAGCTATCCTGGTATTACGAAATGTGTACCGACCGGACGTTGTGAAGACGATAAAGATTTATCCGTTTGTGGATTACATACTAACTATGGCGTTAAATTTTCCCCAGATGATGGAGTTCCCAACAGATCATGAACGAGTGATGCATTGTCGTGAGATTAGAAGCTTATTGCTTCAAAATGCATCGACGTCGCCACCAATGAGAATATCCGTTGAGATTTCACAGCAGATGAACTTGGACTACTTGCAATTCGACACGCCCAAGGCACAAGAGAGTCCGACAATTGCTAACTTGTTAAACTCCCCAACTCAAGAACCGCAAAAACCCGTGTTGCCAAAACTGCAACGTAAATTGATAAAGATAGAGGAGGAGGAAAGTTTGGGCAACTCGAAGGAGTCGGCAGGAGAAGAAGCGGAAGTTGAAAGTCAAGCAAGAGCGTTGTTGAGTGGTGTGAATGCTCTCAGTCCTCCGCCTATTGGCCCCGAATTTAAGGAGAAACCCACCCCCGTTGTTCGATCTTCATCCTCCGGTCAGTTTGGGGCAAGGGAGGAGCAACAACAATTTCCAATGGTTGTTGGTGGTGTAATGCCTCCCATACATCAGTCAGTACATCACCAGCCAGTACAGCACGAACCCGTCCTACATCAACAGTCACACCCTCAACCAGTGCAACCTATTCCTCATGGATTGCAGAAAGTACAGTCAATGCATCCATTGCCAATAATACAATCATCGCCACAGGCTCGGTCAATACAATCCATGCAGCCCATGCAGCCCATGCAGCCATTACAACCAAACCAAGGTCCGATTTACCCCATACCTCAGAAAAACTTTCAGTTCTATCAAAGTCAACATTGGGTGCCACCGGGAAACAATAATGTGCATCATCGTAATTAAGAAGTAGTGTTTGAATGTATTACTATTCGACAGACTCTACCTATTCACTTTTGAAGATATATAAAAGGTAAATTGAATTTACGATACTACGCTACTTAATCAACCAAATATTCCTTCTTCCATAGCGTTTGGAACTGATTTATCACCATAAGCACCTAACCAACTGACGGGCTTAACCCAACTGTGAACTGATTGCAGCTTGTGTAGCTGTAAAGCCTCTTGCAATGTGGATGCCAACTTTTCAGCATCATAGAAATTATCACCTTCGTATACATAGCTAACGAGAACTTGGATGCCTATTGAGTTGGAACTACTCTCGCCATTGTAAGATATGATTGACTTGACCAACTCAGTGACGAATTTCGAGTCTTTATCGGCTTCACCAGCACCACCAGCACCAAATTTGGAATCACTTGATTCGGCAAGTGAGGAAGAAGATGCCAATGACAAGTTTTTCAAGTTTGAACTGATCAAATCCTCGGTGTCGTAAAGTTTGACATCACCGCTTTTGACACTTTCGACTAACCCGGCATCTGATGAGTTCAAGACAAACACATGTTCGAAATGAGTGGTTATGAATGGGAATAGCACTTGTTGCACAAATGGAAGTGTGTATGTTGGAATGATTGGACTCCGTTGCTGTATGACCGTAAGATTAAACTTTTGTGAGTAGTAGACTTCGATGGCATGACTAATGCCCAGTTCTGGATGCAGATTCAGTGTAGCGTAGTCAATTGGGCCGGCGAATGGATAAAGATACAAGTCATCCAAGTATCCAATTTTGGTCAAAGAATAGGTATGGATGAGCAAGTCTACCGTTAATTGAGGGATGTTACCAATTGATATTGATGGGATTATTAACGTGGATCCTGAAATATCCGGCTGACTCTTGGAATCGACAGGCGTGAATGGAGAAGTTGACATCGCGTATCGTAATGAAAGAAGGTTTGATTCCTTTAGAAGGCAAAAATGCTTCTTATAAAAATGAAATGTGGAGCTACCCATCCTTCACGTGCGCTGGTCCTCCAATTGTTCCTCCCCCACGTACGCTAGAACATGCGTCCAATAGAATACACCCCAAAATGAGCTAGCACACTATTGAGAGCTGTGCATAAGTAGTGGACATCCTGAGATCGGAGTCATTGCCGAATATGCAGCACTTTGATATCGAAGAATATACAACTACTGACAGAGGGAGAGAAAGTTCAATCTAAATTAGTTTAGTGATAAGTGCGCGAGTAGAGTCACATTATTTTAATAACTACGCATAGGTGTTACGTTAGTGTCAGTGTAAGTAATATGAGTGTGTAATATTCGATTATTGATGGGCTAATATAAAACACTAATATTATAGAAAGAGTACAGTTAGTAAGTAAGTAACAAAATGTAACAACAGATGGAGAAGAGAGAGAGATATTTCATATGACACAACACAATAGAAACAAAGAGAGAGTCAATGAATGATGAGAGAGAGAGAGAGAGAGAGAGAGAGCGAAAACAATTTATAGAAATTCAACGACATCCTCACAACATCCTCACACACACACACACTTTCTAACTAGCCTTATCTTACACCCACTCAAACACTCCATCCAGACAACTACAACAACACATATCCAAGTTACTGAATAAAACAAACACAAGTAAACCCCTCAATTGTGATCAATTGTGCAGCAAACATATCCTTAAGGCAGTCTCACTACTAAACACCGACTCTCTTCACATTCATTGGACGCTGTCATTGCTTTCTCCAAATTGGTCCATCTAACCGCTCCCCCACTTCAGCTTTTGCTTTTCCCCACTCAATTGCTTCATGCCTAATATCTTGAAGAAGCTATATCGCAACTACCAGGACCAACATCAGCATCATACATCTCACGAGCCTTCTCCAGCTTACAACGAAGATACGTCAATGGACACATACAATCAACTGCATCCTGGTGAGCAGATTAATCATCCCGGTCCTGCTCAAGCAGCAATGAGCAATACCAACGTGAGCGCAACGACTACTGCGAATGTGACGCAGGCTTCACAACAGCAGCAACAACAACAACAACAGCAACAGCAAGAGCAACAGGCACAGCAACAAGAAGTGAATCTTCAAAAGCAACAACAACAACATCAACAGAACGTGCCCAAATCTGCTGCTGATGAGGCTATTCAAAGATCCTTACTCCCTCAAAGATCTACCGTAAGTAAGGGCAAGTATTCGCTAAATGACTTTTCAATAATGAGAACATTGGGTACAGGCTCATTTGGTAGAGTGCATTTGGTAAGATCGGTACACAATGGACGATACTATGCAATTAAAGTGTTGAAGAAACACCAGGTTGTCAAAATGAAGCAAGTTGAACACACCAACGATGAGCGGAAAATGTTAAAGTTGATCGAACACCCCTTTTTGATAAGAATGTGGGGCACATTCCAAGATTCCAGAAACTTGTTTATGGTGATGGACTATATTGAAGGTGGCGAGTTGTTTTCCTTGTTGAGAAAATCGCAACGGTTCCCTAACCCTGTGGCGAAATTTTATGCTGCTGAAGTGACATTGGCCTTGGAGTATTTGCACAGTCATGATATCATTTACCGAGACTTGAAACCGGAAAATATCTTGTTGGATAGGAATGGACATATTAAGATTACCGATTTTGGGTTTGCCAAGGAAGTTAGTACGGTGACTTGGACATTGTGTGGAACACCCGATTACATTGCTCCCGAAGTCATCACCACTAAGCCATATAACAAATCAGTTGATTGGTGGAGTCTTGGTGTTTTGATTTTCGAAATGTTGGCAGGGTATACTCCATTTTACGACTCAACCCCAATGAAGACTTACGAAAAGATCTTGGCGGGAAAGATCCACTACCCAAGTTTTTTCCAACCAGATGAAATTGATCTCTTGTCGAAATTGATAACGGCTGATTTGACTCGGAGATTGGGTAATTTGATAAATGGGCCCGCTGATATAAGAAATCATCCTTGGTTCAAAGAGGTGGTTTGGGAAAAATTGTTGGCCAAGGATATTGAAACTCCTTATGAACCGCCAATCACTGCTGGTGTTGGTGACTCTTCTTTGTTTGACCATTACCCCGAGGAACAACTTGACTATGGCGCTCAGGGAGAGGATCCATATGCTCAATATTTCCTTGATTTTTAGACTATACAGAGTATTTAATTGATTGTCATTCATTAGTTATTACAACTTTTACACAAAATTTCTGTACACCGGGGACTGTTTTACACCAGTTGTCTCTAAACGTAACAAGATGTTTATAAAATACATATAATGAATAAAAAAAAAGTGCCACTGTACTGAACTGAATGCTTCTGAGAAACTATTTTCCATCCTTGCAGTTATCTCCCTACAAATGCCCCAAACCACATCATGCCTGAAACACATTCTTGCATTCCAAACATACAAAAAACAAAATCATACTGGTATCTTTCCGTCTTTGTTGTGATTGGAAAAACACACAATCACGATTCCCACATTGCGGACACTCTTTATCACTCCTGGGCAAAGTTGGATCATTTCCAATATCTTCCACCACACCAGCAGTAGCACCTATGTTGGTCATCAATTCATGACGGTAGACTTTCGAGTTTTCTGCCAATTCGGTGTATCCGCAATTTCGACATGCATAGAGGAGACGTTGATCGTCTTTGTCTTCTTTTGGGTACAACATGTTGTTGCATTCTGCGCAGAATCTGAATGAAGCCATCGTGCGGGTGAAGTAATGCCCTATGTGTGTGTGTGTAAGAGTAAAGGGCAGAACTGACTCGAAATGGCGAGCATTGGCTGTTTTGTAATTTTTCACCATTCCATTGATAGAGGGATGCGTGCACCAATGGTTAAAAAAAAAAGGTTCAACTAAACTTTTTTTTTTTTTTCCAATCTCGTCTGTTAAAAATTTTTCAACCTTGGAAGCTTTAAACCACATTACTGCCTACACAATCCCAATATGTCAGTCATTCGTCAAACCATATCACGTAGTCTTAGAAGCTCCCTTGCAAAGAGATCCCCATCTGTCATAACATCAGTCAGATTCAACACCACCAACACCACCGCCGCCGCTGCACCAACTGAATCATCATCACCATCATCACCAGTAGATCCAAAGATAACTCAAATCGTGGATCAAATCTCCACATTGACCCTTTTGGAAACGTCGCAATTAGTTAATGAATTGAAATCGAAGCTCAACATCAGTGACATTGCATTACCAGTAGCCGGAGCAGGTGGTGCCGGCGGAGCAGCAGCCCAAGCTGCCCCAGCAGAAGAGGAAGAAGCTAAACAGCCAGTTGAAGAAAAGACCATGTTTGCCATCAAGTTGGAGAGTTTTGACGCCAAGTCTAAACCTAAGGTCATTAAGGAAGTTAAAGGGTTGTTGGGATTGAGTTTGGTTGAAAGTAAAAAGTTTGTGGAAAGTGCACCAAAGGTGTTGAAGGAGAATGTTGCAAAGGAGGATGCTGAGAAGATAAAGGCCACCTTGGAAGGTTTGGGAGCTAAGGTTGTGTTGGAGTAAGTGTGAGAGTTTTGCAAGTGTGGAGAGAGAGGGAGAGCAGGGAGAGTACAGAAATGGACTACAACGTGGAAGAGCCCGCTCATTTTGGTTGTTTGAGGTCCACTTTGTTTGTAGAATCGATGTGGTGCAGCCTTGTAAATATACATTTTACGATCCATACTATAGCCAGTAGTTCTCTCTATAATTGGGACGCTGCATGCGTTACAACTTTTGTGGACTACGTCACAGTTGCAAAGCAAAATAACTTTGGTGATTGTGTGCCTCCAAAAAAAAAAAAAAATCTCAGCTCAGCAGTGAGTTTGCAACTAGGATTCACGACTAAATCTGGTAGTGAGCACCACCTGACAATCTTGAATATCTTTGTAGTTTCTGCTGCTGGCATCAAAGTTTCCCACATATCAATTCCAATTCTAAATTCTGACAACTAATTGATCTAAATGTGACTACTTGCTGCATTGTTCGAAGCGTTGGGTGTGGGTGCCACTGTAGCCGTTTACATAGACACGTACGCAGAAAACGAAACAAAAAGCACATTGGAAAGTTTGTATGAGAAATTCAGTCTTCTCTAGGGAAACAGTCCTTGATGATGAAGAGATCAAACAGATGCTCGAACGCGTTCTCAATAGACTTTCCATAACATTAAATGAGGAACAAAAGGAACTTGCTTGTCAAGGTAGCAAGGGATGTTGCAAATGTATTTGATATTGGAAAGGAGCCACTAAAGGATGCTTCAACCTTCCCCTCCCAAATGCAAAAGCGCGGTGTGAACCTTGCTTTCCCGTATGGCTAGCTTGTGTGTTATGAGTTTGAATTCTGGTGCTTTGTACCATGATTCATTCGGGAACTTGTTGGCAGTTTTACTTACGCTCTGTATTTCAAGTGGAGTTTGGGAAATTTGGCTTTCATGGTGGATAGGTGATTGCTGAATAAAACAAACGACATGCTACAAAAATACTGATTCCAGTATCGAAGCTAAAGTATTAGAGAACCGAAGATGAATTGGATAAACTGAAATTCAACCTGCTTATTGTGGATGATTTCGGTGCTTGATTAGGTATGCAAGTTGTTACCAATTTCTTTTTTTTTTTTTTATTTTTTTTCTCAAATCGAAGAGAGTCGACTTTGGATGGAGCATACGAAAGCCAAACTGAGGGTAAGTCTATTACATTTCAATTCTATCCAGGATTTTTATACATACAGTTGGGTGTAAATTTGCATGAACCCTCTGTCTATACCTTCATTAATAATGACGCAATTGCCCCAGAACATTGCACACAATTGCAATTTCTTTTTGTGTAATCGTGCAACGTCATAGGTTTTTGAAGATCGACAATCGAGCAAATTAGATAAATACAAATTGTAGCAGTGGTAGATCAATAAGTAGAGACAACAGCACTGCGCAAATGTACTGATACTGACACAGGAATTACATGAAGTGAGTGCTAGCTTCCAAGTTCAGGTCTGCGACGAAAAAGATGGTCTGCATTCGCTTGAGTCAATTTGTAAGTGGCTTGTGTAAAATGACATGTATCTGCCACAAACAAAAACAGAAGTGCAATTGCTAATCGTCACTTTGAGAGAAATATAGTTGTGATCCAAATGGAAAACTGAGACACCAACCAGAACCAAATAGAGAGTTTAAAATAATATGCGTGAGAGGTTTTGTCCTCGAGTCTTGTGCCTTTTCTGGTATGCCAATGCAGAGTATTCTTCTGATCGCAAGGGGGATGACAATGAAAATGTAGATGTGGCAAATGGGACTGGTAAACCTTGCAAGAGCCTCGTAGGAAGTGAATTCTTTCTTGTATCTTACGTCTGACGGCTTCAAAACTTTTTTTTGTGTCTTATGTCTGTTTTGCTCCACGATATGTATATATATATATACATATGTATTGTGTTTGTGTTGATAGGACAAATTTTATTCAATTTCATCAAAACCGACGGATTTCCATTTTTCCACAAATTTTCTTTTCTCCTGAGTTCCATTTTTTTTTATTTTTATTTTTTTTTTTTCCTCCTTTCTTGCCTTACTGTGCTTTTTTGTTTATCAATAGAGGTTTGTGCTAAGACTATACCCACAATCCATCAAACAGACTTAAACGTATACTATCACTAAGAGAAGCGTTGGCCAAGGCTTTCACAAATAGTAATCAAAGGTTGCATCGAAAGTGTGTTGAAGTCCATTGAACAAGGTTACTCGACTTGAACGGATTTCGTTTTCTTAATTTTTTTTATTTTTCGCTTTTCGCTTGCTGCAACTGACGGAGTTCATCAACCCACATACCAAAGCAAAGCAAAGCAAAGCATTTGGTGGTAAGGGCGTCTTGGATTACATTTTATTTAAAATCTCAGTCGGTGCTGGTCGTGAGATATCCTTATCAAGAAGATCACCCCATAGTTCATACGCAAGATCTGCGTCTTAATTAAAAAGGTTTCAAGGTTTTCAAACGACATAATATTGCCACAATCTTCGGAGGATGCTTATGCTGAGAGATTCAATTATACAAACACGCTAGTATACACCTCAAAACAAGAACACTTCGATTACCATCTTATCTTTGAATCGTTTTGCCTTCCAAAATGAGTGAAAAGACTTCTTATAGGATACCCCTTGATGACCTAAATTTGGAAAGCAAACATTTTACATCAAAGGACGACATAAAACCTTGGCTCCAGGAGAGTCTACAAAACAAAGGTATTCACGTTGTGATCGAAAGATCCGACGCCACCAAGATCATTTTCAAGTGTAAAAATAAAGAGAAAAAGACAAAGATAATCGAGTCCAAGAACAAAAACACAAAGATTCCAATAAGGCGACACACGAGCTGTCCTTTCAAAATCAGAGCAAATCTCAGTAGCAGACAGAAGATTTGGTCTATCCTGGTGATCGATGATCGCCATGATCACACTGTTGAAGTTCAAGGCGGTGAAACATGTATACCGAAACGACAAGACCAACCAGAATTAGAAGCTTATAGCCTGCAAGAGGAGGAGCATCAGCCGCAACAGCAACAGCAACAGCAACAGCAACAGCTGCTGTACCCTCCTCCCTCCCTTTCGTCCTTGAGCCCTGGAATGAATTTAAGTAAGAGCAATATGGACAAAAAGTTGCAGATGGAATCGAGAGCAAGAAGCCAGGATAAAAATACTTCGAGTGGTACCGACCAGACTTCTTCTGTTTCTGCATTTTCTAACAGAAGCGCTGACGAATTCAAAGATAGTCCTCCCACATCACTAAATCTGACAGGCGAAGAGGGGTCAACAGGTGTGCAAGAGGCCACTTCATCCGAGAACTCAGCTTCCAACTCTATCAGTTTACCCAAGAAACGAAGAGCCCCTCTTATAAAGAGTACAAATAAAAAGAGAAAATCACAAGACGAGCAGCTGACAACACGTCCCCTTGAACTCCCTCTTCCTTTACTTCAACAGTCATCCAAGAGTGACTTCAAACCACATACAGTTTCAGGGAAGAATCAGCGCAGAAAGTCTGCTCAAGATCCAAAGCAGCAAAGGTCTCCTCAACAGAACAAGCATTCAATGTCACCTAGAGCACCAAAAAAAGCAGGCACAGAAAGAGCGCAAGCTTTGCATCCTATACAAGCACCACATGATGGGAAGTACAAGCTCTCTCCAACTTCCCAGATCAAAGCACAAGCATTACCTATACCCAAGCCCCAGTCGCAATCACAATCATTGTTTGCAATCCAGGCTTTGCAAAATGAAGTTCGCCAAAAGATCAGATATTACATTTTGGATAACAGAAACATTACTGATAATCAAAAAACGGCAATGCTTGATTCATTTGTGTCTCAGTTGTTGGTGGAGTACAAGAGCGCATTCAGTCCTCAGTTTTTGGATTCTTTGAGACAGAATTTATATGGAAGAGAAAACCCAAATGGCCCTTCACAAGTTATCTCTAGCACTCCACCAGAGCGAGCAAATTTTCAACAAAATGGATCGATCAGTCAACATCCTTTGAATAAGAAGGCGGCAATGAATAACTGGTTACTAAGTGGTTTGAATGACTCTTCAGGATCCGGAATTCCAGGGCCGTCAATTCCATTGTCCCCAATGTTGAATGACAATGACGGTGTTTACGCAGCTGCAGCTGCAGCTGCCACCGCAACAGAAGTAGTAGACGGGAGTGAGAACTTACCCAACAATTCCTTGGACAATATCTCGCCTACGTCGTCGATCAATGGTCAGACATCAAATGGGTTGAGCTACTCCAACCAGGGAAATGGTCAATTTTCCCAAATTCAAAATCAAGGTCCACAGTTGCCACCAATCAATAGTATACAAGATAGGATTCCATCCAATGGTGATTTTAACTCAAATGGGAACTTGAATGCAGACACGCAAACGTCTGCTAATAATTTGTTGAACAACTTTGGTACTCCCGGGAACTCATTTGCAATGGGGAATAGTGGCTCCGGTTTAGGCAACACTTTTGGTTTGCCAAATGGGTCAGTCAATGGAATCAATAATGGCTCAAATAGAAATAGTGGCAACTATTCCAACACATCAAACTCCCTATCCTCATCTTCTCTTTTTGGAGGTGGATTGGCAGGGAATAGCTCACTTGGGAATGGTTCATTAATGCCTCCTCTCAGCACCAGCGCCTCGACTTTGAATCCATCGCACATACTTAGGAATGGGGTGAGTAATAGCAGCAACAATATAAGTAACAACAACAATACAGCTGCCACCAACCAAAGCAATGGCCCAATGATGAATAACCACAATCCCAATTCACAAACCAATGGCAACTCCAATATGTCAAGTTTGACCCCATTAAGTTTCAATGTTGGCAAAAACTCAAACCCCCAATCGTTCATGACGCCAAGCACTTCAGCACAATTTGGTGCTTATGCTAATGGAAACACCAATGGGCAAAATAATAGCAACAGCAACCAGTATTTGTTTGCATCGCCATCTAATGGTGTATCTAATCAGAATAGTGGCAATGGAGAGAAAGATCAGGGGATCATGTTGAATAACTTGTCGAATTATGATCCCGGGTGGTAAAGAGAGTTCTTGCTATAGAGCTGAATCCTGAGTAGATCCTTTACTTTTACTTTTACTTTTTTATTTCGTGTGTGAATTTATATAAATATTTAGATATGTGTGCATTTTAATCATGGAGGACTTACATATTTCAGGTTGTATGCAATGAATTCTGTAGTACTATGTCGATGCTTTCCTAGGTTATCACGAAATTCTTTTCTTATTTGAGTATGTAACCAATCGTTGGATCGTCATACGAGCACAACAGAGATTGGTCCCCAACATCGCCTTCCTATCCTCCAATACGATGTAAATTTAGACCCGTAATCTATAAAAAAAAAAAAAAAAAAGAATTTCCCTTTTCAATACATGAACACATCTCTACCCAGCTACACCATTTTTCGCCATATCATAGATCGCATAAATATTCAACATCGAAACCAAGATCCACACAGCAACCGCACATATAGTAGTGATCCAATTATTGGTCATGTACTTGTACCGATTACCATTCTCATCCACAAACACGTCTTTCCCCGCACCTAGTTGATATTCATCATCATTACTCAACTTCACCCTCATGAATTTCTTTGAACATGTGAAGTAAATCAATGGTGCCGTTAAGGGGGGCAACAAAATTGAAATGATAACCTGCGATATGTTCAATGCAATAGACATCCCCTCCCTCTTTAAGCACACACTAACCACAAGACAAGGAATAATCGATATGCATCGCGTAATAAGTCGCCTCAACCACGGTTTCAACGTCCAGTTGATGTGGCCCTCAGATACAACCTGTCCAGCTATGGTGCAAACGATACCGGCGCTCTGACCACTAAATAATAAAGCAACCATGAAAATTGTTCCCATTGCGGGGGCAATGGATCGAGAGAGCAAGTCGTGGATAGTGTACAAGTCGGCGTCCATGGCTTCGGGAGTTCCGTACATTGTTGCCCCGGCAACTATCATAATTGCCGAGTTGACAAATAGAGCCAATGTGCATAGACTGAGTGCGAGTTCTATTATGGAGTATTTTAAGGAGTAGTTAATGGCTTTGTAAGATGGTTTGTAGTTGTGGTAAAAGAAGTCAGCTTCTTTTTCGTATTGCTTTCTTTTCAACTCCTTCTTTTCCTCATCTGAGCAGGAGGAAGTGGAAGCTAAAGAGGTTACGGATTTCTCATCTCGGCTATTCTTGTTGTCATCGTTGACAAGCTTGTCCAAATTGACGTATCCATTCTTGACGTCATATTCACGTAATCTCGGTTGAACCAAACCCGAACCCAAAAACAAAGAGTGGATCATGACTGTGGCACCAACAATAGACGTGGCTATAGTTAACCCACTCCCTTCAAACATTTGTTTACTCGGCACATAGCCTCTAAAAATATCTCTCGCGTCAGCATGGATCTTGGACAATTGTATACAAAAACACACAACAACAACACCCACCAACGCCCCGACTGAATATTCAAATATCTTCACAAACTTCATCGACGACGTGTCTGCACGATATGCCATTAGCACAAACAACACGTCCACGATGGTGATTACGACTCCAGCCGGTAATGGGATCCGCAATAGGATATTGAGGGCAATGGCACTACCGATAACTTCAGCAATATCAGTAGCTATAATGGCGGCTTCTGCAAGCACCCACAACAACAAGTTTAGTTTCCGCGGGAGAAATTCTCGACTGCATCGAGCGAGATCGTATCCTGTAACACTCCCCAATTTGATGCAAAGACTTTGTAGGAAAATTGCAATACAGTTGGATAAAAACACAATGAATAAAAGCGAAAATTGATTTGAGCTTCCCCCAGTAACACATGTTTGATAGTTACCTGGGTCTATGAAACTGACCGAAACGACTAGTCCAGGTCCAATGAATGATGCGTATTTGCGTAGAATCGTTTTGGTTTTGGTGGTTATTTCAGTGATTCTTTTCTGCGGTGGTGGTGTCAAGGGTGTCGGTGTGTTGGAATTTACACTAAATGTTTCACGATCATTATTATGAGTGGATTTGTTACGCTCGTGTATGGAGAACGAGTCTTCATGGTCTGCTCGTTGTATAATCTCTGTACTGGTTTGCTTCTCCTGTATCGTTGCTTGTGTGTCAGGTGATGCAGCGTGAATCTCGTTAGCAAGGTCGACGGAGTTCGTCATTTCCGAAGGTTGAGACTTGTGTTATGGAAGTGCTCTTGTTATGTCTAAACAAAAGTTTACAGATGATCTTCTCCTGCGTTTTGTTTTCTTGGTGTTCGTTATATCCAAAATGGTGTGGATGTGTGATTCGATTCGATTCCATTTTTTTTTATTATTTTTATTTTTATTTTTTTTTTTTCTTTCTTGAGAGAGGGGAGGGGGGTATCGGAAAATGTAGGAAGGCTTTTGCTCAGATGTGGCATCAAGGACCGGTACAACATCTGCTTCTTGACATCTTCACATTTACGCCTCAGGGCGAATAGAAACAAAGTACGCTAGGAATATAATTGTAGTGCATACCTACTGAGTAAGGAATCAATCTTTCAATTGGGTGGTACTGTATGCTTTTCTTATTCCATTCCGGTAATTTACGAAAGAGGCAAATTACACAAACACTATAATTACAGGCACCAGTGAGGCAGAAAATGCCCCCCCCCCTTAAAGTGTGTGTAATTACTGGGAATTAACACTCTAATTGAACATACCGAATTTGCCCAGCATCCCTTAGCTCTGTCAATATCCACTTCTTACTGCTTACGTGTTAAAAAAAAAAAAACAGCGGAGTGGTCTATTTTTTTTCTGTCTTCTCATTTTAATCTATAGTCTCTATGGGTTCTCTACAAACGATTTAATTGGTTCACCATCATCAATAATCTTCCTCACTTTGCTCAAGATATCCTGGAAATCGTTAAACTCAGTGTATGGGATCTTCTCTCTAACACAATAAGTAATCAAATCCTTACCATGTTTAGCAAACAACAAATTGGTTTCCTTAGCCGCACTCAAATCGGAAACTCCATCACCGCAATAAAACAATTTTGGCTGAGTTGATCCATCATCTTTAACTTCAGCAGTGTCAAATCCATGGTTGTTCAACCACTCTTTAATAGATTGTGCCTTATCGTGGCCAAATGGAGAATCAGGGTGTTTGAACAAAAGTTCCCAGTTGGCTCCATTATCATCAATACGCACGTCGTTGGACATAATTTCGATATGGCTCAAGGCTTCAGCTCCAACCAATTGTTGCAACAATGCCGAGATTAAAGGTTTCATACCGGAACTAACGACAATGATTCTGATACCGTGGGCGTTACAGTAATTGTAGAAATCCTTGAATCCAGGATCCAATTTAATGTTGGCTAACAAGATGGAAAGACATTCGTTAAATGGGGTCTTGACTGAATCTATCTCCTCTTTGAATCCATCACGGAAGTTGGTCTTGCCGTCGAGGATATCTTGTCCAATAGCACTTCTTCTGGCTTCACCCATTCCGAGAGTGTCAGTTAAGTAGTCATTGGAATCTTGCAATGTGACAGTACCGTCAAAATCAGTAAAGACAATTGCTGGTGGAGTCGAAGTAGACATGGTTAGCCAAAGTTGTATCTGCGTAGTTGTGGTTGGCTTGTGGGAACGATTGTGTTGGAGGAAGCTTGTTAAAGGTTGCGCTCGATTTTGCGAGTTATTTTTTTTTTGTTGACGGTCTGCCACTGCCAAAACTATATTTTTGAGCACCGCCCACGACCACTCAATGCAATTGTATTATTCACACACAGCGACACTTCAAGTACCCCTTGATTGATGATGTGCATGAGCTTGGTCACGTCGCCTTCACCCGACCTCTCTTTGAGTAGCAGTGACCAACAAGAGACCACTTTTAGTCCACAAAACTTTTCAGTTACTCTTTCTTGCTTTTTTGCCGAAACTGTTTTTGCAACCGATTTCTTAAAAACCACTTCAGTCGGAAGAGAGTAAAATATAATGTTTCTTAAATAGTGAACTACACGAAAGACGTAGCTGAGCCATAAAGCAAGTTCTAGTGGTCTTGGAGAAAGTCAAGAGCATAACCCAGAAAACTTTCTAGCTGGAACAAGTTGTTGGGATTTGACATTACCGCCGGATCGAAGACTCTATCCACGAGTTTCAGAAATTCGAGAGAAAAAAAAACTAATATTGTAGGGAATCGTTGATCGGTATCCATCCACATTGATGTATATGCTTGTACGCGCCTAGCTTCGGCAGGAATGAGCCAGTTCAATGCACTCGAAATGAAAGAGCGCGGTTGCCCCGGTTTCTATTTGTTTTATTTCATCGGTTTTCCGCTTTTGTGATTGATGTATTTTGATTTCTTTTCGTATTGTCTGCGAGCTCTCAGACAGACAGACAGACAGACAAAACTCAAAAAAAAAAAAGAAAAGAAAAGTAAAAAAAAACCGGAGCAAGATGGAAATCCAAAATCGAACACAAAAAGACCACTTGTTAGGGCTAGCACTCGGCACGACAACTAAGAAAGAAAAGTTTCAACTAAGGAGCATCTATGTAGAGTGTAGAGCCTGGGTGACGAAATGTTGATTGCCTATCCACACTCATGTCAGCCAGCTTTGAACAGGCATAGCAAACAAATTTCAATTGTCAAAAGTTTGAAGAGAACGTAAAACGGTGTCTGAATTGCTATCAATTGAGTCTACCTTAGTCGGGGGTGAATGTAAATCCTTCGGGGACTTTACACTTTGCGCATATGACGAAATAAGTATGTCGTAATACACTCTGAAAATAGTCATCGTGTAACTCTTCTCCCTCTCTCCCTCTCTTTCTTTGTTTCTTTGTGTGCGTGTCTCACATGAGATTCTTACTAATTAGCACCATATCCTCTTCATTACGTCAGAGCAGAGCAGATGAGATGATTGTGTAAAGTTTACTCTTGAGAGTCACAGATGTGGAAGGGTAATATGTAGTGGCAGAGTTGAGTAAGCTACGAAATATTTGAGTAGAAAAATCTTCATCTACTTTGGCTTGAGGTCTGTGGCTGATGAAAGTTTAGGCATATTACACTGTATTGTTTTGTATACAAATAAAATACAGCACATTACGATATCATTTGTGTTAAACAAAAAAACAAAAAAAAAAAAAAAAAAAAAAAAAAAAAAGGAAAAAAACTATTTTG
>NW_026261401.1:0-31714 GCF_024610275.1 Lodderomyces theae | reverse complement strand
TATAATTTGATTTTGGTAATTAAATTTTTTTTTTTTTTTTTTTTTTTTTTTTTTTTTTATTTTCTACTTTTATTTTATTTTCGTTTTCTTTAGAAAATTGGAGATATACAAACTTTGCTCTACTGTCGCCCAAAAATCTTCATCGAAATATCAAAGAAAAAATAGTAATAATAAAAAGAAAAATTCATACCCACTTCCTCCTTCTTCTTCTTGTTCTTCTTCTTATCTAGCGTTATATCATTACAAATTACACTACTACTGATAGAGTGCACCTCCATTACAGATACACAGTGTTAGACATCATCCATACAATACCCATATATATATATATATATGCTCTAGTTTAAATTCAACGACTAAATCATATACATACGTACATATTCAACACACCACACATAAAGTACGCAGCAGCTATCCCACAACCATGTTTGAAAACTTGAAAGCATTTATTAGACACGGCAAGCAGGCTAATGACATGAAGAGAAAGCCTGGCGCTTCCTCGCCTTACACCTCTTCGGAAAACCCTTTTGGATCAGGGTACGAAATAATCGATGGAACTGGTATCAGCGGGATCAGCAATACTAGCAATGGAAGTAACGATAGTCCATCAGATATACAATACCAACAATACCAGCAACAATTTGAACAACAAAATCAACAGCATCATCAACATGCAGTGCCCAATGCGAATGGCTTAGACGGCGCTAATGCTTATGCCACTCCTACTTATAGTGCGGACGGTAACCAGTCTGATGTTACTTTGAACGACCCTGCTGATCATCACAGACAGCAGCAACAGCACCCGAAAAATACCCACGACCATCAAGATTATGACAAAGTAGCTACTCAGTTGGTTGAGGAGGAAAATTTACAAAAATCCAAATTCAAGACATACAAAAACTTGGACAATTACGAAGTATTGGAGCAAATGGGAGAAGGTGCCTTTTCCATCGTCAATAAGGCCATTCACAAACCAACTGGGAAAGAAGTTGCCATCAAGATTTTACGCAAGTTCCAAATGGACCAACAACAGAAACAAGCAGTGTTGAAAGAAGTCACAATCATGCGTCAATTACAACATCCCAACATTGTTTCATTTATCGAGTTTATTGATTCCCCGGACTATTACTACATTGTCCAGGAGTTGGCATCTGGCGGTGAAATCTTCACCATGATTGTCAAATACACTTATTTATCTGAAGATTTATCGCGTTGGATCATTACCCAAGTAGCACACGCCATCCGCTACTTGCATGAAGAAGTTGGAATAGTGCATCGTGACATCAAGCCGGAAAACTTGTTGTTTGAGCCTATTGACGTTGTACCCAGTGTCAACCCCATTGCCAAGTTGCGCAAGAGTGACAACCCCAGCACAAAGAAGGATGAAGGTGAGTTTACACCAGGGTTGGGTGGTGGAGGCATTGGAGTTGTCAAGTTGGCTGATTTTGGATTATCCAAACAGATTTGGGAACATAATACCAAGACGCCGTGTGGTACTGTTGGATACACGGCGCCGGAAATTGTTAGGGATGAACGGTACTCTAAGGAAGTTGACATGTGGGCCATGGGATGTGTCTTGTACACCTTACTTTGTGGGTTCCCGCCCTTTTATGATGAACGCATTGAAACCTTGACTGAAAAAGTGGCCAAGGGGCAATTTACATTTTTGGAACCTTGGTGGGATGAAATAAGCGATGGGGCTAAAAACTGTGTGTCGAATTTGTTGACGGTTGATCCGAGGAAAAGGTATACTATAGATGAATTGTTGCAAGATCCTTGGATGAAGCAACAAACTGGTGCAGGAGATGCATCTTCACAAGCAATCCCAGTTGAAGCTCCTTCTTCCGCCAGGATCAAGAAATCGCATCCTATTCAATCGCATAACACCTCCAGCACCGCCAATACTGGAAAATACTCCAAAAAGTCCCGCTTGCAACAATCATTCAACCAAGATCTTTACTCACCAGCAGCGGTTGCTTTACGTGATGCATTTGATATCTCCACCGCAGTACATCGTATGGGTGAAGAAGCTGCATTGTCGAATAAACAAGGCGGCATGGGATTTGGCGACGTTGAAGATTTGATTGAGGAGGAGGAAGAGGAAAATGAGGAGGATGTGACTAGAAGCGGAAGAGTCTTGCGCCATCATTACAATAGCAACAACAATGGAGCTACTACTGCCGGTGATGCTTCTTCAAGGATACCTCGCTCGAGCCATCGTCGTCATCAACAACAGCAAAGTGCAGTCAAGCCTAAAGGAGGGTTCGATTTGAACTTGGGAGGCGCCTCAATCATTGAGAGAAGAAAGAATAAACAGATCCCTATCCAAAGTAGCTAGTCCAAATGCACCGCGATGACTAGAGTTTTGGTTTTGGAAAAAATTATAGAAATTGGTTGGTGGTTCTTATTATGTTTTATTTTAACTTTGATTACATTTGTTTCTTCATTCGAATCAGTGTTGGATTGGATATTACCTGTGTTCTTTGTTCTTTTTCTTTTTTTTTTTGATTCTTCATGTTTTTTCTTTCATATATATATATATGTATATATTTGTTTTTGCTTGGACCCTTTCTACATACATATACCTTCACTTTGTACAAAGCATATAGTTCTGTTATTTGGTAAACTTATGATGTTGAATGCTGTAACTAATCTACCATTTGGTGATATTAGTGTACCAGACGCCGTAGTTTGAGCGAGCAAAAGTAAGATCATGAATTCACTTCGAACACGCCCTCTTTCGATCCACATCTTTTGGAATCCATATAGGGGGCCCGGCAAATGCGCATTAGTGCCACTCGTTACAGATGTGTGGTGGCTCCTATTACGTCCTAGGCACCTAATATGCGTGCAAATGCCACAGTTTGGTTTTTGTGTCTCCTGTATCTCCTGTCTCTGCATACATATGTGTAAGCCTTAGTAATCAATGGCAAATGTATATAAAAGTCACCCTTCTTCTGTTTCCATCCAATTGACTCTCCACAAGCCAACCACCGCCACCCCACGTTCAAACAAAAAGAAATGTCACATACACTTCCCAAGACCCAAAAAGTCATATTGATCAACGATATTGGTGACTTCGATAAAATCCAATACGTCACCGACTTCCCCACCCCCACGATTGCATCCGACAAGGACATAATTGTCAAGAATGCCTACTCCGGTATCAATTTTATCGAAGCATACTTCAGAAAGGGCGTGTATCCACTCCCAGCGAAGCCGTATGTGTTTGGAAGAGAAGCCAGCGGAGAAGTTGTCGCCGTGGGCTCGAGCGTATCCAATTTGAAAGTGGGCGACAAGATTGCCTACTTGTCGCCAAGTACATTTGCCCAATACACCAAGATTACAGATGCACACATCCAGTATGTCAAGTTACCCTCACTGGTCTCCGACAAGGATTTGGAGGTTTACGGATCACTCTTGTTGCAAGGGTTGACTGCATTGACGTTTATTAATGAGGCGTACAAGGTTGAAAAGGGCGATTTTGTCCTCGTTTGGGCCGCTGCTGGGGGTGTAGGTAAGATTTTGGTGCAATTGATTTCGCAATTGGGCGCACATGTGATTGCTGTTGCGTCAACTAAAGAGAAGTTGGAGTTGGCTAAATCATTTGGAGCTGAGTACTTGATTGATGCAAATAGTGACGATATTGATAACCAAGTTGACAAAATTACCAATGGGAAAGGTGTTGCCGCGTCTTTTGATTCTGTGGGTAAGGACACGTTCTACACGAGTTTGAACTCGTTGGCTAGAAAGGGGACTTTTGTCAGTTATGGAAACTCTTCTGGTCCAGTTACACCATTCCCCTTGGCGTTGTTGTCTCCCAAGAACGTCAAGCTCTTGAGACCGCTGTTGAATGCGTATATCTACACACCGGAGGAATGGCAACATTACTCGAAATGGTTGGTGGATTTGTATCAACTGGGTAAGTTGAAGTTCGATATCTACAAAGTTTACGATTTGAAGGATTATAAGCAAGCAGCACAAGACTTGGAAGGTAGGAAAACTCATGGCAAATTGACATTGAAGATTCCTCAAGAGTGACTTGCTAGATTCTAAGAGGTTACACGATATGCCCTAAGTGAATCCTTTATATATATATATATATATACGTTTAATTAAGCTATATCAATGTATGAATGGCTACAACTTTGGTCGACTTTGTTCATACTTGAGTAGATCTTGAGGTGTGACTACTCCGTATACAAAATTACCCAGATCATTGGTGACGATGGCAAAGTAGTTTCCTCTGTTGAAAAAGGAAGCCAAATCCTCCAAAGGACTGTAAGGAGTTAAAACACTGTATCTTTTACCCCTGGGTTTCAAAATCTTGGTCTTTGGAGTAGTTTTGGTTACTTGACTCTTACTTCCAGTATCATCTTTCTTGTGTAAGATCTCTTGCTCATACTTGCGTTTGGCCGATGGGTTAAACCACAACATGTAATTGAATACAATAGGCTGCACATTCTGATCTCTATTCTCCTGTTTTTGCTGTTTTTGCTGTTGTGGCTGTTGTGGTGACCCCGTTTTGAACTGCTCTAGATTGACAACACCCAACAATCGCTTGTTCAACTCGTGTATTACTGGCAAATACGTGAACTCATACTCGTATCCAATTTCTATAGCTTCGTAGATGGATGAAGTGGGGTTGGTGGATATTGCTTGTGGGATGTTCAAGTCTTCGATTGTAGCACCACGGTAGTCCCGAGTGGTGAATAGATTGGTGTTTGCAGGCGTTGTCGGGGGCGTGTTTGACATATCGTAGCTGGGAGTAAAGTTAGTCAAGCAGTGGCTTAATGGGAAATATTGTGAATGGAAATTTTTTCAAATTTTCCCCCGTTTGACATCTCTCGGCTCTTCTTATTCCCTACACCAATGGACTCTTTCCAAATAAATATTAGTTTAGTTTCTATATACACTATGCAGCTTCTGCAGTACGATACTCACTTGAGCCACTACCATCACCACCTCCTCGCCGTGACTCTGAAACTTCTCTCACTTCACCTTCCTCCCTAACCACTCTTGTCCAAACTTCTTCATCGTTGCCGTTATCTAAAATTCCAATTCTCATGGTCGCCAATAGATTAATTGCTGCCGTCAGATGACTATAGACTCCGCCATAAAAAGCCCTAGTAGCATCTTTGCCATGTGATGCTTTCAACAACTGAACTCCACCGGGGTGCTGGTCCATAAATGGGGTTATATCATGGATGATGTTCTGAATGACAATGTATATACGATCTTTGTTCGACGATGACTCAATTGTTCTTTTGAAATCTTGCGGCGTGATTAAAGGTAATTTAGATATTGGTGTGCCCCAGTTCAACTGACTTCTCATTCTATTGAGCACCTCTTGTTGTTGCTGAAGACGTAAATGTTCAACCAAATTATCTGGTGTTTTACACAACTCGCAGACTACTCCCAACTTCTCCAATGTCCAAATGAACCATTTGGTTGGATCATATGTGAAAACCCCGTTGTTGCTGCGATAATCGTGTGGGAACTCGTGGTGGTAATTGTGATGTGATTGGCCGTAAGTGAGTAGCGCCATCAATGGGTTTTGACAGTCTTGTGACGAATTTTTGTCACTAAATGGTTGTGATGGGATAGTCACTTGTATCGGTTTGAAATGACACAATGACTCTGTGGAAAGAAGCGATTGTTGACATAAAAACATTCTTAAAATTCCGGGATATAACAACCCATGCATTGCAGTGTCATTGCAGAATAGTTTGGTGATTACAATGGGAATAGCGACGGTGGTAACTGTAAACCAAAACAAATAAGTCCTTTCTTGCCAGTTCAAAAGGTCTCTCATATTTTCATCATACGTATCCTTAAACTCAACCTCGCCTTCATCTTCTGACCCACCAGCATCATCAAACTCATCTCGAAGCCCAAAAGCTTCTCTCTGCTCTTTGTCGAGTTCAAATTCCTGTGCCAGTCTAGCTTCGTCAATCTTTTGTGGAAACTCCTGTTCGATAAACTCATTGAAAAACTGAACCGCTCGTGGTTTCCTCAACAACCACCCGTAATGACTAAACAACAACCCTCTTTTAATCAGATACGGGTCTTTTTCCGTACTGTTTGTAAAGTGATGATGTGCGCGATGTAGCGACGCCCACCACCTAACTGATCCCAATCCGCAACTACTTCCAAAAACTGCAAAATAATACTTTAAAAACTGAAACCTAATCTTGTACGTGTTGTGTGCAAAATATTTATGGTAGCCAGCAGTGAATGCCAAAACTGTGATATTGTAATACACAATGGTGAAATATAAAGTTGCCTGGTTCTCCGGTAGTATACTTTCTTTAAAATAGAACATGTAGCATAGCATCAATAGGGGTAAGACAACAGTGGTGATGGTATGGGTGTAATTTATTCTCATTAGCAAATCCCTCCTACGTTTCCGCATGTTCTTAATTCTGGTATTTTTCAACTTTGTTGCTTGATTGAGCAAGTTTTGCGGTGTTGAAGATGTGGAATTGGCGGTTGAAGAAACCACTTTTCTTCGTTGTATCTTGATACTTTGACCATTGCGTGATTTCTGATCCATTTGCGGAGGGGGTGACGTGCTCAACTTGGAGTAGATATATCGCGATATTGGAGCCAAATTTGGTGGAAATGGTTTGTGAATTGTACTATGAATATCTTTGGCCTCTTGGGAAGTTGGCTAGCTATTCAATCAATCACTTCCCTGTGTTGCCCTAATAGGCTGTATCTAATGTAAAGCTGATCAAACTGATACAGAGTTGTATAGTCCTCTGACAGCGTGTAACTTTTACCAAAAAAAATAGAAATAAAACTTAAAAAAGAAAATAAAAAAAAAAAAAAATTTCCAGTCCAAACCCACAACAGACACACAGCTAGTTGGTGTCTACCTTTACCCGTCATCAACAAGTTTCACTCATCAGTATGTCTCACATACCATTACCCAATCAACACGTCCCTCCACAACAAGCAGCACAACCGCCACCTCCGCCTGTCAACCAGCCTCGCTCAACCGCTAGCTCCATACCTGCCATATCGTACACCCCAACGGATATAACCATTCCTCCGTCACTATACGACAAAATCCCCAACCTCAAGGACTACAAAGCATTGAAAGAAGCTGAAAGGAGAGTGGACTTACTCATTGCAAGAAAAGCGCTTGATTTCCAAGCAATACAGCAAAAGTCAATCCATCCGTTTGAATATAAACCAAGCACTGGTATATTGAGAGTATTCATATACAACACATGTGAACACCAGCCTTGGCAAAAACAGCTATTACAACAGCAGGGGAAGGAAGTACCTGAAAATACTACCCCAACTTGGACTTTGCGTGTTGAAGGAAAATTTATCAATGATGATAAATCTGCACAGGAGGAGACCAGCAATTTGAAATTTAGTGCATTTTTATCAGGTATATCTGTGGATGTTTTAGAAAACGAACATTACCCCAGCCTTCAAGAACAAAACAACAATATTATAGAATGGAGAGACGATGCATCAAATAACGTTGGTAGAGATCCTGCTGCAACTGTTGGCTTTGATGGGATGGATATCAAGAGAGAGGGCAAGTACAACCTCACGGTAAAGATAGCATTGATGGTGAAGAGTTTCACTTCCAAATTGAATGTAAGTGAAGCCATGGCTGAGTTTATGGGCAAACTTGAATGCACCCAGCAGGAGGTGATGTACACAATTTGGCAATATGTGTTGAACAAGAAACTTTTTGTTAAAACTGCCAAATACAACCATGTTTCAGCTATTGAAGGGTTGGGGGACATAAACCCCGGTGCTGATAAGGACCGTAGTGCCTATGACGATCTCACTTTGGCTGAAGCGGACGAAGTTTTGCGAGAGTTGTTGAAGGTGAATGAATTCAAATTCTCCGACTTGTACGGATTGATACAACAACACTTTAATCCAAGAGAGCCAATAATTGTCGATTATGAAGTAGACACAAGAAGGTCTACAACTTTGGGCGATGTGGTTTTGGATATTCCTACTGAGTTGCCTGTCAATATAGCCAGAGCGCAACGTGAATTGTTGGAATTGAACAAGTCTGCTCTTGAAAACTTGTCTCATCATGATTCAATGATTGAAAAATTGAACCAAAAAATCTCATTGGCTATCATTGAATTGAGAAATGCCAACTCAAGACAAACATTTTATAGTGAGTTGAGTAAAGATCCGGTCAAGTTTATTGAACATTGGTTGACTAGTCAGGCAGAAACCCTTAAAGCATTGAAAAGCGATGAAGGATATGATGAGGAAATCGTTAGAAGGGCTAAGTACTTTGAAGACAACGAAGGCTTGATCAAGGAAAAAATTGATCTTTTGTTTGGATCAAGTAGGTATTAGGGAATATTGTGTAATTAGAAGCTGTATTATTATCGTTCTTTTTTCTTAACTCAATCGATATATTCTTCATCTCCCTCTGATTCGATAGCTTCGGGAACATCATCGTCTATATAATTGTCGTCATCATACCCATCGTCCACAATAACATCGTCTCCTACCGCACCAAAAGCATCATCATACCTTGCAGCTGCACGAGAATCACTATAATCAATAGTTCTTTTCCTCTTTTGTCTTGATGTCGTTTGCAATTGTTCCTGTGCTTCGATTAATGGCAACAATCTAGACAAGTATGCATGAAACCTGCTTGTTGATTGGTGCAAATCAGAACCAACGCTGTATTTTGTACGGTTGTAGAGTTTCTTGCTCAAGTAAGCAACAAACTCTTTCAATTCAGTAGCATTTGATGCAACTTCGTACCAATGCTCAGAATCGTCAAAGTTTCTATCTGCTGTAGTATCAACTTCATTTCCATTTTCGTCGAATTCTACTCCATCAGCTTTGGCTGCACCTTTGGAAATTGAGTGCGTATCTTGAACATAAAGTTTGAAATCAGAAGGTGGTAACGACCCCAAGCCAACATCCTGGCCCCTGAAAACAGTACTCATTTTATTTACCGAGGTTAGACCACCATTGTTACCATCAGCCATTCTACACAAGTAGAATCTTCCCCCATAAAACCCTAAATCTCCGACAAGATGATCAACTAATCGAATGTTCATGGAATGAGCTGTTGGATCAGAAGTAGGATCAACATACTTCAAATCCTCCTCAGTTGACTTCATTTTCGCCAATCGTGCATCAGCTTTCGCTTTTGCCTGTTTACAATCATCGAATCCATACAAAAGTGCTCTAGATGCGTAGTATGTGTCCTTTTCACCTGGCAATTCTTGGTTTTGAACATTTTGAGCAATGTAGCTCTTGATTGAATCCGAGGTTGACAACGACCACTGAGCTAATGTTTTCAACACAAGTAGCCTATCCAAAGGATTACTCAAGCCACGTAGCCCTTTGGATTCAAAATCGTTGGTGTAAAAAGGGTTGAACGTGATTACATAATCTGGTTCGTTGGGGAACTTTGTAATTAATATTTCCGGGTGAGCTGGATCTACTGGTTCTCCAGCATCGTAAGCTTCCTTTTCACTGGGGCTGTAAACTCTCCACTCCTTGGGTAACCCCAATCTTGCACTTTGTGGCTTGAGCTCCAGGATTGCGCCACTTGCTGATGCAACGTCCTTCTTGCGGTTCAAGACCAAAGTGAGCAATCTCTTGAACAAGTCTTCCATCTCTGGCGATACGCTTGAGATGTCGTAATCATCATCTTTCTCAACAAATTCACTTCGCAAGTTATATCTCGAGCTTTCATCCTGTTGTCGAAGAGGAGGTAGACACAATCCTTGCTCAAAACTCTTGGGACCTAGATTTTTGAAAGGTATTACTTCCCTAAACTTGGTCAAGAACAAAACCAAGTACATGATGTCATTAGCATAAGGTGCTTTCTGTATAGGGTACCCCAACGCCAATTGCGTGTTGCTGGCTAAACGGCTTTCGTCATTTCGAATCAAAAAGTCTTCCGCAGCGCTCACTGGAATCAAAGGCGAAGGCAAGGCCTTTGGGTTTCGCTTCTCGAGTGCTCTCCGCATTGGATTGAGCGAGTTCCTTAGTTTTTGTCTCTTCTGTTGAGGTGCAGGTGACTGCAGATCAGTTTTCTCTGGTGCTTTAATAAACAATTTAACTGGATTGTTTTCTTGCTTGTGGTCATTGTTCTCACCTTCGGTCGGTACATTTGTAGCCTCGCTGTTTGCAGGGTTGGGCTCCGCTACAGCGAAATTGAGAATCGACTGCTGTCTCTTCTTCACTGCATCCAGCGTAATCTTGCCACGAGTTTCTTTTCTCAAATTCTTGCCTCCTCGAGATCCCGGACCTTCAACTGGCTGCGAGTCGAATCTAAACTTTGACATTATTGATTGGTTATAATTCTGATCAGAAGATGTCTCGGGAGGTGATGGGGGCCTCGTAATGTGTTTCCGAGGACGTCCAAGTCTCAATGGTTTCCCATCGGGATCATACTGGACTAACAACATTTCAGGTTTCTGCAACTCCATTTTCAGTATGATATCCATATATTCCGCTGGTGGAATGGAACCTGTGCCCGCATCGCGAGATTGATCGTTTGGACGTAGATCATTCAACAATGTTAACGCAGCCTCTGCTGAGCCCGAGCTCATAATTTGCGAGGCATTATTTTCCTCCGCAAATGTTGGTAAATTGTTGTTGCTGTTTGGCGTATGTTGGACTTCACTCTGCTCTTCTAAAGACCCCACATCATCCTCATGAACAGGTTGACTCTTAGCAACCTCGGGGTCTATGTTTGAGTCCATTGACAGTAATGTAAACCTTTGCAAAGATTCTAAAAGTGTGGAGTAGAGTGAAAAAAGCTGCGCTTGGGTAAATAATTTTCACGACCTGAATGAAGATAAATTTGTTACCAGGTTGTTGTTGTTGTTGACATGGAACTCAAATGTCTTTTCTCACGTGAGATGCGGCTGGTAGTCGCAGTGAAACACACCCATGCAATTTTGTTACTAGTGCTGGAGAGAAAGCACTTACATATGTAATGGTCGCAAGAGCTATCCCTACCTATCATTTCGTCTTCTTAAGCAATAAGGGGTGAGGGGTTCAAGTTTCCCCTTAATGGAAAAACCTGCCGAATGCTACATTCTTAGCCTCTTCTGGAAGGAGTTGAGACGGAGACAGAGGCAAAGAAAGGAGGAAAAGAAAAAAAAATCAAAACGCGTCTTTCTTCTCAAGCTTCACCCTCTTGGATATTACAACTTAAATTCAATTCAGCAATACACTCAACAACAAAGCACCCTGCAATGTCTGATTTTGGAAATTACGGAAACTTTGGTGGCGATACTGGTGGCGGTGGATACTCTCAAGGTGGATTCAGTGGAGATGGAAACTCGCAACAAAACAAGGTACAAACACGTAATAGTATTGCACCAGTAACAATCAAACAAATTCTTGAAGCAGAGCAACCAGTGCCTGATGGCGAGTTCAAGGTCCACAATGTGAGTATCAGCTTGGTGGGATTTATTGGTGTTGTTAGAAAAGTGCATGCTAGCGGTCTGTCTTTGGCCATCACTGTAGAGGATGGAACTGGCTCAATTGATGTACGTAAATGGGTTGATGAAAACAATAGTTCAATTGAACAAGAGAGAGAAAAGCATCAGGGGTTTTTGAACAAATACGTGTTTGTTGGAGGTGCTTTAAAACTTTATAACGGAAACAAAAGTGTACTGAATGCCTCCATCAACCTTGTTGAAGATAGTAATCAGATTATTTACCACCATTTGAACGCTATATATAACCACTTGAAGAGCCAGGGTATAACCAAAGCAGGTGGTTCAGCAATCGGGGAAGCTAACGGTAACAATTTATTTGTCGACAGTGAGGGTTCCGCTACAGATAGGGTTTTGAATTTTATCAAACAAGAGTGTCTCACGATGAACGACGGTGTGCCGGTTACATATATTGCTCAAAAGTTATCCATGCCCCAAAAGGAGTGTGAGAAGCACTGTTCCGATTTAGTGGAGAGCGGAAAGATTTACGTGGGTTTCAACGAGGATGGTTATATTGCCGTTTAGCAATTTTCGTATATCATAATTTTCAATACAATAACTATAAACCTAAGTTTTGCTTAGTTTGTTTGGCACTGAAAAATGAATGCCACAAGTCATTGTTGGGTACATTCTCTCCTTGTGCGTGCTTCTCTAAAAGTTGGTCGGCACCAACACTGCTCATCATGGTCAATGAATCTGCCTCGCTCAATTTGGCTTCGGTTGGTTCGGATTCCGATTCATCAATGGCACTATTTTCAATCAACCTGATCCTTTTATTTGTTGACGTGATTATGATACTCTCTTCCACAGTGTTTTCAACTGCAAACATCCACACTGTGGTTGGCTTTGTTTGACCAATTCTGTGGATACGAGATATTGCTTGCAACTCCAACGAAGTGTTGACTAAGGGTTCGCACAAGAATATATGTGTAGCATTCACCAACGTCAACCCACTCGCTTGGGATTGTGCGTTTAACAAAAAACAAGTTACTCTATTTTCGGGTTTTTTGAAGTACTCCACTGCAACTTCCTTTCTCGGCTTCTTTGATGACGAGTTCTTTTGATTAGGCAAAAACACGTTCTCAGTTCCAACATAGGTGATCCCCATAGCTTGTAAGGCACTGCCCACGATGTACAACATATCTTGCCATTGACTGAATATAACAATCTGCACCCCCGGATCGCATTTCTTCAAATAGCAAGCCTGTTTGACAATCAAGTCTACCTTAGTACTGTAAGAAGATCCCAATTTGATCTCTTGCACCTCTTGAATTAAATCTTGGTTCAAAGGCTTGTAAATTGAGTTGATTATAGTTCCATTCTTCGGTCTCAACTCGGGGTTGGTAACCTCTTTGGCCTTGAGCTCTGGGGCATATCTAGTGAAATTGTAAACGGAATGTATATCGATCCTGGCCTTGCACATTGGGCAATGTCGCGAGCTCTTCATCCACTGCTCAAGACACTCCTTGCAGTATTTGTGTCCACATTGAGTTAGGGATCCAATACTAATGTTGGATCGACAAATGATGCAGGTCATAACATCCTCTTCTGCATTGGTAATTGTTTGTTGTGACTCCTTCACCAATTCAGTTAAATACCTAAATCGACCAATGGCATTATCCATGGAACGTCTTAACTCAGCAAATGTAGATAGCACTCCCCTCAACATGGAATTAACACGATAAGAATCAAGTTCATCCCTTTTCAAGTACGGATATTCTCTCAGACTCACAGTGTCGGATATTTGCTGAAGCTGCTTGTAATACTCGACCCTCGCGTTGAAAATTGCATTACAATTGAGGTTCAACTCCCTCGTTATCATTGTTTGTGCCAACTTTTGATTTTCGTACAACGTTCGAAGCTTTTGACCCAACACGCCAAATAGTTCAATGTCTAGTCCAACTGCCTTTGACGAAAACTCCTCCAACTCATTCTCTATGGTGGTTAGTTCCGACACCAATTTCGAAAAATCCACTCTATCCTCTTCGTCGGACTCCTTGGGTTTCAACGGATCGTATCTCTCCTCGAGCAGTCCAGATATCATCCCTTTCCGCTTAGTTAAAAGGGCATCCAAAATCGACAAAAGATCCTCGATGCTAGCCTGTGCTTCTAAATGTTTTTCATAATCATTGTCTATGGTATCTTCCTTTTCATCGCTCTCCTCTTGTCTCTCTTTACTAACAACTTCAGTGTCTTTTTTATCAACGGGTTCTAGTAATAGCTCGACCAATCTAGGAAACTTGCCATTAAATTCTTTAGCATTGTTGTTGATCTTATTGAGGAATGTTGTGACTTTTTTCAAAAATGATTGCACTTTTGGAGTGATGGCAAAAGGGGTCAAGTCATCGATATCAATTACAGGAATCTTGTTGAAAAACTTTTTAGATGACTTGGGAAGCAAGCTTGAGGCATCATCCACAAAATCAGTCTCGATAGGAAACAAGTATCCCCGGTTAGATATCCGATTCTTGGAGATTTTGTTAAACTGCTTGACAACTCCTTTCAAAATCTTGACCCTTGCGTGCTCGGCCAATTCGTAGTATTTTGTTTCATTCTCTTGAGGAGTGCCCAACTCGATAAAAGTGTCTTGAGAATCGAATTCAGTAATTGGAATCGAAGTAGCCAATGAAGCTAGTTCGTTGGCTCTTTCTTGGTTACCAAATTGTTTAAGTAATTCCTCCAAGTTTTTCACATCAATCCCAGGTTTGTGTTTCTTGACAAGCTCCTGGAAAGATGGATCGTACAACTGGAAGTTGGCTGAAGCGTACAAGAAGTAGAACCGATGCAAAAGTAATAGCCAGCTTCTGAGTCTGGCTCTTGTAGAAGAAATAAGGGCCTCTTTATTGTCTGTTTGTTCACTTTCTATTTGGCCAATCTCATCATCATCATCATCATCAACTGCACTGCCCATATTACTTTTGTAATCTTGAATGTACTTGTCAAGAATCTTCTCTGTTCGATTGATAACATCCAAAGTCTCCATTATACCAACCTTCAAGTACTTTGCCGCTTCTTCCGGGTGGTAGACAAATTCCAACAAGTCGGTTAGATGTGACAATCCCTCGATTTTTCTCTTTTCAAAATCACTAATTTCTCCATACAGACGAACTAGCATATCACTTAATAAATTGTCCAAGGTTTTCAAAGAATCAATCAATGCCATTCCGCTTCTCAAATTGGAGCGCTTCATTCTTCTTGATCCCAACTGTAAGTTTCCAACCTGAGGCGAGCAGCAAATTTGCCTCAAACGAGAGAGCCAAGTTCGCATCAAACTAAGCACCGATGGTGAAGGGTTCCAATCATTTGCAATTGGATTACCAAATTCATCTAACCCGATGTGTGACAAACACTCCGAGAATTTCTCGTCATACAAATCCTGCTCTACTGCTGAAAATGGTATAGTTAATAAAATTCGATTTTGTGGGGGCAATTTTATGTCATCGTGTACCATAGCTTTAGTATGTCTGATCGCTATATTTGACCAGAATGATTTAAACTCGGTCTCATTCTTTTGTAGTAACTGCCATGACAACACACCAATATCATAATTGAAAGGATAAAACCTCAAAAATTTCAAGTACGAAAACAAGTCATTTATATCTTTCTTTATTGGGGTACCAGAAACGCCCCAAGCATGAAACTTGGGGATCAATGCAGCACTCTGAAAAGCTTTGGAAACTGTCAGGGACACCATTTGCACCTCATCTAGCAAGATTCTCCAAAACTGAATGAGCATTAGGGGGGACTCATAGTCGTTTTTCCGGTACCAGCTAGAAATTGTATTATGTCTCAATGCTAATTGTATTTCATCCTGTAATGCTTTTTCGTAGTCTGTTTCCGGTTGCAGCGAGTCCGTCTTTTTATTTGCAAGTTGAGGTTTTCTTAAACTTGTCAACTGGAACAAAGTCAGATAATCCTGAGACAATGTATCCTTGACATCTCCGTTAGTCGAAGTTTCTGACTCATCCTCCTCCTTCCAGTCCAGATAGGGGGCGTCTCGTTGCGCACCTCTAGTTTTGCGCAACTTACTAGAGTACTTAGCATAGTCTAACTCCTTTGCTATTATTTGGTAAGTGGTGATCACTACATCGAATTTTCGGAGGTATTCGGCAATAATAGCAGGTTTGTTGTCAAACATGGGGTAATTGGATACTCCCTTGTACTCCGTTAACGCTAGCGAAGGTGCCAAATTGTTGATTTCGTTTTTCCATTGCTGAAGTATAGTGGAAGGCGTTATGATTAGCGTTGTGCGACCCTTGATGATAGTTTTAGCGTCTCCAAACTGATTCAATGGTAGGCTGAGTGTTTTATCAACTTCATTGATGGGCCGCTGGTTGAGCAAAATCAATGATGTTGTTTCCACTGTCTTTCCGAGACCCATTTCTTCGCTTAGTAAACACCGTGCAGGAAGTGTCGTGGGGTACTGGTTTTTATCCACTTGGTGTAAATAGTCATATAGGTATGCGTTGATCTGTTCTGCTGTCGCTAGGTGACTTGTGTATTTATTGAAATAGACTTGCTTACCAGATATTTCTATTATTCTCCAACCATACCATATTTGGTTCACCACCTCCAATAGCCGATTTTCGTCAAGCAAGTCACTTTCTGAAAAGTAAACAATCTGATCACATCGATTTGTTTCGAAATTGTATCTGGCATTTTCTTTCCTCAACATCCAGTTTACGGTTTTCTTTTGAAAGCTTAACAATTTTGTTTCTAGCTCAGGGAGGTCAAATTCAGCATCAAACGCAGGTAATTCCTTCGTGTGTTCGCATATGCACTTGTAAAAAAGCTCTGGTGTCACGGTTGCTTTATTTTCAATCTGGTCAGGGTTGTGTCTAGTATCCAAAATGCCTATCAACGCGGCCAGTATCTTTCTCAGTATGGTATTGTGCAAACTCAATTTGTAATCTAGAAAATAAGTCAAGGTCAAACGAACTAGCCCATTCCCCAACTTCAAGCTCAACTTGGCTCCGCCTGAAAGTCCGTATTTGTTGTTTGATGGAGCTAATAATCGGATCTCCTCTCGTGGCATCTGTGACTCCAATATATCATCTATTTCAACCAAGGATCGCAACCTTTTATGAAAATGCTTCACATGTAGCCTATCGCTTTTATCAATCACAAGTTTTACTGAAACGTCAACAATCTCGATACTAGTGTCACCTTTGTATTCATCAACAAGCTCCAAGGATCGCTCTATGATTCTCAACTGTTCGAAATCATCTCGTGTACTAGTTTTTCTTTTCTTCTTTGCAGAACCTTCTTCCACCCCTGATTGGTCCTCTTGGGTTGCTTGTGGCTGTAGCTTCAGACACTCGAGAAGAGTGTCTTCGTGGATTGCTTGGATATACATTCAACCTTGCACGGTCAGCCTTATGGAAACTGTTCCCCAATCCGCTAAAAAAAATCCATATCCACTTTCTCGATAACCGCGAAATGACGACCCCTACTATCCGAAAGACGATAAGGAAGCACAATTATATATTCTTCTAACTACGTCACTTATGTTTACCTTTCTTATTTACCCTGCCATTACTTTTCAGTTTAAGCAAGTTGTTCTTCTTTGCATTTGCAGCTAGCTTTCTCTCAGCTTCGTCTCCATGGCGTACCCTTTTCCCATTTTCCCCAAGTTCACTTTTGAATGCATAATCCAAACTGATCTTTGAGTTCATTAGAATGGTATTGTTTAGTTTTTCGATGACCAAGTCGCTAGTCTCAAAGTCTCCAAATGTGACAAACCCGAATCCCATTGAAGTTCCTTCATGATCTCGTTTGATTTCAGGTTCTTTTATAACGGTGCCAAACTTCAGGAATGTATTCATCAAAAACTTTTCATCGATCAATGGATTCAAGTTGTTAACAAACACTCTAGCTCCGACATCAATGTATTTGTCACTCAACAACTCCAGTTTAGTGCTAACATATGTACCCACTTGCAGTCGCTGTTGCGTTTGTGGCTTCGAGTCCAACCTCTTCAACTTCAACAGCTTCCCATAGAGTCTTGCTCCTCGTAGGATGTCCTCGGTGTATTTTGCATCTAGTGGGTTCTTGAATTCAACAAAGCCATAACCTTGGTGTGTTTTGAGTACACGATCTTTAGGCATGTTGATATTTTTCACCGGGCCAAACTGAATAAACAACTCGTACATCAACAACTCCAGACATTGCGGGTCTAGATTTCCAAAGTACAAAGACGCATTGGTGTTCCTTTCGGAATCCGGTAGTTTTCGAAATATTGAGGACATTTGGGATTACTTTGGTGTTTTGGGAGGTGAAGATGATGAGATACAAAATTGTGCGCACTTTCCACAACTTTACGTTTTCATTGTATTTACGAGAGGCTATATATCATTGACAGCGGTATTTTCCCCCGGTATCTTGTCGGAACTTGTACCATTCACAACAGAAGGCTTTGCCGATGATTCTTCTGGTCCACTGTCAGAATCGCTGTCGGATTCACAGTTGTCGTCGTCGTCGTCGTCGGAACTTTCCTCACCCGAAGAGCTCTCCAGACTCGAATCTGGGCTCAGATCAGAGCTACCAGAATCCAGCGGTATTGATTCTGGCTCGTATGCTTGGGCTGCATCCACAACTCGGCTGGCCATTGTCTCTTTATTTGCAGATACATAAATGGTTGGGTACTCTATCACAATTTTGTCCTTCAATACACTACTGATGGACTGTTCATTATCGAGCTCAATTACAGAATTAGGGGGAGTATTTGTGACATTCCTTAAGTAAAATGTCAACAGGTCGACTTCGGTCAAGCCGTGGTTCTTCAATACGTTTAGCGGAACGGCTTTGTTAAGACTCAAGCTCTCGTTTAGCCGATAGCTCAAGAATTTGAATATTTCGGCACTTCCTGTCTGATCTAGGAGAATCCATTCTACCGTCCATGTAAATGCATTTGACTTTTTGTCATACCCCGTCTTGTTGGACAAGGCTCTCTGCATCCCTGGTGCCACCTGAATAATCATGGTGTTGTCTCTCTTGACAACAACGGTTGGATTCTGAGTGAAGATCTGGCTGACTCGAAGTCTTCTCTTGTCATTTTCTGCTTCGTTCAGTCTGAAACGCTTCCTGTCCGGTCTGCTTTCCTGTTTCGATCTCTTCAAAATATTCCTAGCTTTCTGTTTAATGTCTTCTTTTGATAAATGTATTGACCTGTCAACATTAAGAAGGTAGTTATAATCTCGGTTCAAATGTGTCGGGTTATCCGTCAACTCCAGTTTTTGTATAAACTTTGTTGTATCAACTTTGCCTGTGCATGAATCTCGGTCTTTATGAGTCTTGTAGCAGGTTAAAGAGCAAGTTTTTGTATTGCACGCCGGGCAGGTATATTTGGCTTGGTTTTGTTGGCATATCTTGCAATCACCTGTTGGAGTGTCCATCAAAAAGTGAGTATAAAGAAAGTGCGGTGTGCAATGAAAGAAGTAGAGAGGAGATGTGATGATATCTTACAGTTGCAAATGCAAAGCTTTTTTCTCACTGACGCTCTCTTCGTATTTTCCATCTCTCTCTCTTTCTCTCTCTCTCTCTCTGTCGCTTTGCCAAAACAAAAAATTTTCAACACGCAAATATCAATCAGTCGACTACCACAACTATCACCACCATATCCACCACATGTTTTCAAGAACACGTTCCTTACAAAATGCACCTTTATACAGGTGCTCGGTCAGAACTATGAAGCAACGGAGGACCGTAAACAAGTTGGTGGAGGTACAGTTACTTAAAACTTTACCAGGAATTGGGGTTGAAGGTCAGATACTACATGTGAAGCCAGGTTACATGAGAAATTACTTGCACATTGACAACAAAGCTTGCTATGTTACACCAAATAACCCGCCCAGAATTCCGGTGGTTGATGTGGAGGAGTTGCGTCTTCAAGAACAACGGAAGCGGAGACAACTTCAGAAGGAACAAGAAGAAAAAGTGGTTGAAGTCGTTGCCGACAAGAAGGAGATCGAGGAACTGGCAAACGAAGTATCTGAGGGCGCTATGTCCCTCGAAGAGTTGTCAGACTTGTTCAGTAGTATGAGGTCGTCAAAGAGAACATCCGACAAACCGGAGCTTAACATACAATCAAACATATTCGACACCTCAAAGGGAACAATACCTGGTTTGGAAGTTGAATTCGACTCAATTCAGGACCTTGATAACAAATTGCCCAAATTATTGACATTGAGTAATTCTGCATTGCCAATCACAAAGAAAGCTGTGGCAAAACATATGGAAGAGTTGACAGAACGTAATGTCGATATTGGAAAATTGGACTTGAGCTATATAGATACACCTGAGGACCATCTTGATTCAATCACCGAAACAGGTAGATTCCAAGTTCAAGTAAGGTCTGCTGATGACAGCTCAGTTGTCACAAGAGTGTTGGAGGTAGAATAGGTGTATCTGAAGCACTCTCATGTATATATTGAAGTAAATAATGTTGTTTATGGTATCTTCTTGAATCTCCCATTTTTTGCATTCAATTTGCGACAAAATAAAAAAAGAAGAAAAAAAATGGACACCTCTTGCAATTCATTGAAATTACTACACAGATACCCCAATGACTTATCATGCCATTACGATACAGTGCCGCTAGGACCTCTAGTGTTTCCAAGAGTCGCCTGCCTTCCAAGTCTCCTATCAAGAAGTTTCAAAAAGAAGCCAAGATGTTATTGCCATCGCAAAGAGTGTACAAGAACAATCTTAGTAATCAGAATTCATCTTTGCCGCCCTCGTCACCTTCGAAGCCAGACACGGAGAAGCTTTTGGCGTTAGACTATAACGTTCAGCTAGACTACCAGCTATCTTCTCAGGATGATGTTCTCGTTGCGGTGGATACTGTACTATCGAATCGATGGTCCGATTGTACCGAGCTCCATAATCGTTACAGGACAGGAGCTGATGTAGCTACGGAAGAAGAGAGGATCTTTTCCATCAAAGGGCTCTCGTCAGCTTTGAAAGCAGAGTTGGTTCAATACAGACAGGCACTACCTCAAGGCTTGATCACAATCACTCAGTTGTATGCAATCTTTCACAACCAGGGACCCACATTTGTCGACAAGTCATTAGAGTTGAATATTCGACTGGGCAAGTTGCGCAAGTTTGTAATTAGCAATGCATCACCGATTATACTGAGGTCACTCAACAAGTTCCAGCTGAAGAGGGTGACTTACGGGTTTGAAGATATGGAGATTATTGCAAAGGTTGACTGTTACCATGAACTTATGGAGAGTTTAATACCGGGATTAGAAGAGAAGAGCCCACAAAAGCAAGCTCTATCCAAATTCCACGAGTTCATCAAGTCACATCCTACAGAGATGTTTATCTCAACTTCAGATTTCACAAATGAGGAGGTTACAAACTTAGTCCGATTGGGGTTCGTTACCCTCACTTCAAACCATTTCAATGAAATTGAACAAAACTATTCTATTTCCTACCCAGGTTGTGGATCCTACCTCAAGTTGGTTAATGAAGGTCGCAATTGGTTAGTCAAGACTTTAAATAAAGTTAAATACAAAGAGGCCCTTGAAGAAGATCTCTTCACGAGGTGGCTGGGCATAAATATGGAGGGCGGATTAAAACTCAACAATTTTCGAAATCCCTTTTACGGTTATGATCTACACTGGGTACTAGCAGATGCACTAGGTGCTGGAATAGTGGAGGTTTTCAACACCCCAGTTGGTCGAGGATGGCGTCTTACAGGCAAAGTTTGATGAACGCTCATGGACATATACATATATATTTTCAATGCAAACACTAACGAATAAGGCAAATTATAAAGTCTTGTCATCTCACATTCTCACTCTTTGTTTCTTTTGCAACTTCTTCTGTTTCTTTTCTTGGGCCTTTTTGTCGGCCTTCAACTGCTCCTCTCTAGACAAGTTTCTCAACTTGTCCCTTTCTTCCCTTTTCAATTTGGCTTGCTCCTCAGCTAACCTCTCATTCTTGACCTCTTGCTCCAACTTCTTGAATTTTTCAACTTCAAAATCTCTAGTCTTGACAACCTTCTTTACAGTCTCTGGTTTGAAGGTAATGGCTTGGTCAGACAACTTGTCAACAAGGTTGAAAACAGTATCCAATACTTCACTAACCACTTTAAGGTCCGAATTACCAGTTACAAGACTCAATCTAACAATTACTCTTCTATCAGGAAGAAAAGCTCTCAATGATTCTGGCCTTGCCTCGGGTTGGTCAGTAAAAGCAATGAATTTGATGAATGAAGCACTTCCCACAGTCAATGCTTGTCTCAACTCCGGCGTAGTTAACTTGTCTTGAAGCTCATGAGCTTCACTCATGTATACAAAACTTTCTGGCAAATTTGGCGAATCAGTTGTCCTACACAATGACAAAAAGTAGTTTGCCTTTCTGGCATCATTCATACCCAATTTCGACACAATAGCCGAAATAAAGTTGTCGTATTTACCCAGTGGCGTAATAACAATCTCAACAGTATCCTCTGGAGCTTGAACGTTGCTCGTGAATAGACTGATCAACACCTCCATGATCCAAAGAAATAGGTTGTGGCGTGGAGCCAAAACGAATTTCAAATCAACCTTGGCGATATTCAAACGTCCTGTAGCATAAGAAGAATAGTTTTCAGCACTATCCTTGACATAAAGCTTATTAGGAGCCACGCCAAATTGGAAAAATTGTTTGGAAAATGTTGGTTTTAAGTTGTTCAAAAATTTGGTGACTTTCGACTGATTGTACAAGTCCCCGGCCTTGAAAAGGAGGACAAATACAAGGGTGAATCCTAAAGTGAAGAACTCAACTCTCCAGTCTTTCAATTGAATTCTTTGCCAAATTGTCAATGCGTTAAGCTCCTCCAAAGTGAGCTGGTTAACTCTGGAGTTTGGGTTAGTATCGGGTTGAAATTCTACAGAAAGTGAATAAAGCTAAACATACTGCTCAGGAACTGCAAAGGGATAGTACTTTGATATCAATTCAAATATCATTTTTGATGAATTGAATCCAGCGTAAGGTATTTCTTTTGACCAACTTTTCATTCCATTTTTAATTTTTTTTTTTTTTTTCATTGAATTTTTTCTTGTCTCGTGCGTTGGATCTGGACTGGCAAACGCCGCGCAGCGCATGCACATTTCCACCCCACCCCACCCCACTACAATAAAAATATACGCAAATTGTCTATTACAAGCCACCTGCCTACTTCCTACCTACTTCCTCCTCTTGTTACTAGGCTCTTCGTCACTTTCCTGCTGGCGTTGCTCTAACCCTTCATGGACAGCATTGGCGATAAGCTCCCTCAACCCTTCCTCTGGATTATCACTTTGTAAGATCTCCTCAATCTTTTTCCTCCTTTCTTCTAGTTCCTCGGGGCTCAATTGCTCGTCACCATGTTGTTGCTCCTCTGTTTGTAAGGAGTATTTGATCTCTCGACCGTCCCTGGTTCCTGGCTGAGGCAAACTTGCCAAAAAATCATTTGCTTGAGCCGCGTCACTGGATACATCCTCCGGCTTATCGTGCACGAGACTCTTCAAATAATTCGCTACCTCAGGGAACTCATCCTCTTCTTCAATGAAATCGGCGGCTGTTAAACCGTCGTTGTTCTTAATCCTGTAATCAGCCTTATATTTCTCCACTAGAAGCTTTGCTGTAGTAACGTCTTCAGCATGATGCAAGGGCGTATCCCCTTCGTTGTCCTGTATGTTGATATCCCCACCATTCTTTATCAAGTAGTCAATTAGATCATGATGACCGTATGAAACTGCTGCGTGAATCGGTGTGTACCCGTTGGGATCTTTTGAATTGGGGGTGAAGCCACCCAGGGAGATGCATTTTTCAACCTCTTCCCTTTGGTTGTCAGCTGCAGCGATCCATATATTTGAAACCATCTGTGTGTTACCTTTGACTTGAGTGGAGAGAGAGAGAGAGAGAGAGAGAGAGATGAGATTAATCTGAATTGTAAATGCAATTGCGATTTATTTTTGCGCTGCAAGTGAGATTCTCTTTATTATTGTCCAGCATCCACCACAGTTCGAATTTAGAGAATCGTTTCGAAGGAACAAATCAAACTAGACATTATGGCACGTTGCAACTTAATCAAACTAAATTAGCTAAATCTGCTAATAAAACACTACATATTCCTGTATCAACACAGGCGAACTAGAAGCGAAGATCCTGGTTCGTGAAAAAAACCGGCGGAACATCAACTGGCTTTTTATCCTTTTTCTCGGGAAGAATCCCCATCCTGATATCCTTGCCAAATATCTTGCGACTGGTTGACACGTCTTTGTTTTGGACCAATCTGTTAGGATATTCGTTAGATGCATAGTGATTGAACGTGCTAATCTCGGTGTTTTCAGAATCCTTATAAGTATCAACCCACAAGCATTGGCAGGACTCCGGCAAGTCATCAATCAAAGGACCAATATTGTCCTTCGAAGTGACGTCATTCCCTGAAAGGACAATCTCGTACAAATTAGCGTGCCGTGTTTCTTCAGTTTGACCAATTGCTTTCATGGAAAGATGTTTCAACAAATTGTGACTCAAATCCAACAGCTTCAATTTGGTGACCGGTGTTGCAAAACTTAACTCAATATCGGCTATGTCATTGTTTCTCAAGTTCAAAACCTCGATTGTGTTGTATTCAAATTCAACCTGGAGTTTGCTAATATCATTAAACGACATATCCAACACTTGCAAGTTTCTCAACTTGCTTAACTCTGTGGGGAAATTTGGTATTTTGTTTGCTGAAAGATCAAGCTCAACTACAGTTTGAGGAATTTCAATATCCAACTTGCGCATATTACACTGTGGCAAATACAAATACTTTATGGTTGTGAAGTTGCCAAATGAGAGCGATTTCAACATGATTAGATCCGTTTCCATTATGCGCAAATATTGCAATTTGCTTCCAAAATGATAACTTGGGTGTCGAAATTTGTAATCTTCGAGTGTTAACCCAATAAGGCTTTGAGGAAACCTGGACCAGCTCAAATCATTCACTTTGCATTTGTTGCCCTTGAAGTACAAGACTTCAATGTTCAATAGCTCACCATTTTTGTTTTTGGAAATGTCAAGCTCTTTGATTCTGTTCATCGAAATGGTAAGTTCCTTGAGTGATATTGGGAAATCGGGATAGCAAAGCTTTTCAATTCCATTCTTCAGAATACTTAAAAACTTCAACTTCTTGGGAAAATGCACGTTCTCAACTGAGCCCACAAAATTGTCGTCCAACTTTAACAACTCAATGGAATCTGAAAACAAACAGGAGTCTAAGCTCTTTCCAAGCTTTGTGCGTGACAAAATGAGCTGCTTTAATTTTGAAAATTTGGCAAAATTCACATCTGAGTTAACCTAATCAATTATTGAACCACGGAGATTTAGGCTTTTTATTCCGCGTGGTAAAGCTCTAAATAGCTCCGTGGTAGCACATTCAACAATCCATGCAATTCTCAATGACTCCAATGAGGGGGGAAATGTGAGCAGTGTCAATACCTGTGGATCAGCAATAGCCACAATATCCAAATTTTTGAGTGGATACGTCTCTATTGGCGAAGTAACAAGGTACTGGGCCTGTAACAGCGACAAAGCAAACTTCTTTTTCTGTGCTGCATCTGCCAACAATTTCCAAACTTCCTTACTGTATCCATCATCTCGATCATTTGCTTCAAAATTGAAAACGCTTGTGTCATGACATGTCATGTATTTTATGACGTTGGCAACACCTTCGGGCAATTTCAGTTGTCTACTTGAAGGTTTGTATTGCAACGCAATTTCTTCTAACGAGGGATAATGATCCCACAAATCCATCTCTTGAGGCCAAACTAGCTGCGACAAGTGTGCCAATGCAAGACCCTTCAAAGATCTTGGAAGTTGGCGGAGCTGAAATACCTCATTTTTATCGGCCGGTTTATAAGTAAACCATTTCAATTTCCTGCACTTTACTAATGAGCCCTCAAACAGAGCCATGTTCAAGTTCAATTTTTCAAGATTTTTGAAGTTGGAGGGATCCAATTTTCCCATTACCTTGGTGGTGCCACTCTCATTGTCAATTGTTAACGAAGTGATTTTGTATTTCATGTTTGCAAAGAGGTTGTTCAACCGTTGCAAGTTGATTTTGTAGCAACAAGTTGGAGCAAATGTAATTTGTATCTCATATTTGGAATAGTAACCAGGTGTTATCAGCTTCAACAACTGCTCAAACTCGATGATATCAGCCAACTGACTAAAGTCGTATGCAATTTTGAAAATGGTCGTTATACGTTCATCCACACAATAGTCGTGAACAACAACAAGCTGCTCCCTCGTTTTGACACAATATCTATCCGGAGCAAATCTATCTTTGAGAAAAAAAGAGTCATCCAAGAATGCGACATGAGATGTATGATTCCATTTGATGTAACAACTGCCCTTGATGATTTGTTTAATCGTGTACTTTAACTTTGGATTGTGTTGCAAAAACGAGCCATCAGCTTTACCGAGTAAGTGAGTGAAGTCACCTACTGTAAGATGGGAAAAAATCTGTTTCAACGTGTCTACTGGAAACAACTCCAAAGGCAACTTCGAAGGATGCGGAGTGCTCATGGTGTCAATCAATTGATGTTTGCTAAAGCTAAAGGAATCTGTAGATAGGTAGTTTTTCCTCCTTTTGGTGTAAATTTATATAAAAATCATAAACATGTGGTATAAAAGGGGGGCAAGCAGGTCTGTATGCAGTATGAGTAAGCTACGTATCACTTGCGAAGGGCATATGGAAAGAGGAGAGCTCTTGTTTTCAATGCCAGTTCATCTAAACATCCTGGCATACAGTACTCCTAGATGCAATTACTCAAACCCGTTATGTTCAGTGGTTCGTGAACCGCTTAAATGAATTTACTCCCTTGACGATGAAATTGAAACAGTATGCTTCTATTAGGTATCTATCTATAATAACAGGAGAAGTAAAGGGAAAGAAGTGTATAACGTATCTAAAAATGGAACTCTGACTCATTATCAGAGCTCTGTCTTGCATGCTTTTCTGAGACTGGGTATGGTGGGTGTTTTTCATTGGCATCTTCAGAACTTGTGCTCGCTGTCTTGGTTTGGGGTACAGTAAAGTCCCATTCATTAGAATCAACATCATCGTCATCAAAAGTACCAGCATCATCCTCTTCCAAAGCAGATTCTTCGTCATAACGACCATCGCCTCTTTCAGGGTAGAGATGGGCAGGCTCCATTCTTGACTCTGAATTCTTGTATCCATGGGCGATATTGTCGCGACGCATCTTTTCATAAGTTTCTGGTCTGTCTCTGTGGAATCCTTCTTCGTCTTCATCTGAACTTGGGTAGTAGGTTTGCTCTGCAGTGACGATACGTCTGACCTCCAAGGGCAACCTATCTGGACGATAAAATCGAAGATCAATCCTACCAACAATATACAAAATCATAACAATGAGTTCGAAAACACCCCATACAACATACATCAAGTACTTGTTCTCTGCAGGGCTGGCAAAACGATGTTGCCTTGCTTGAAACACAACAATTGCCCTACATATAGCAGCAATGAAAATAAGCACTGTTGTGATGATGAGAATTCCCATGGAGGTGTTATGTTTGAGTGTGCCTCGCTTATTTGTCAACCCTTTGACACTGCGGTAATGGTGGTGTGTTGCAGCAATGACTCTAGTGGCATGTCTATGGTTTGAGTTTCTCTTCATGAATCCACGTTCTGCTTTTTGAGCGGCATTCTTTTCCACAAAATAGAATGGTGCAAAACTTTCAATCCACCATGGTTGATATGTATATCTCAACTCATCCTTTTTCGTTGGTAACCAGAAACTCAATCCAATCAATGCTGCCGATGTCAATGAGTACAAAATGACCAAAATAGAAGTAAATTGCACTGTATGGATCCAACTTCTATAAGATTTATGACTAAGAAATCTCAAGTATGGAACAAAAGATGCCAAAATAGTGACTGCAATAAGAATCACAACAAAACAATAGGTGCTAATCATAAAGCTCCAAAACAAATTTCGCGAACCACCAACTGGATGTCTCCACGTGAATAACCTTTGTGCCAAGATCAAGTTTGCCGAGACAATGACAATGGAAGGAACGAGCAAAAATACCTCACTAGTCAATCCGACTGCGATCTGGGTCACATCGTACGACCATTGTACTCGAAGTGCAAAACCGATAATCTTGAAGATCGAATAAACCATCCATATAACTGACAAGTAAAAGTAGTGACCTCTGGATGTATTGATGATGAAAATTATGAGATGAAAGATAAATGCTATAGCAAAGAGAATTGCAAAAGCCAAACTTGGGCCAAAGTCATCACTAGTAGGATAACTACCAAATAAATTGATCTGAGTTCCGACATTATAGTCAACTAAGAATTTTGGTATATTAGGGCCCAACAAGTTTCTTGCAGAGTTCAACAAAGGGTAAATTCCAGTACCAACTTCAGCTCCATTTTGCGAAGTGGTGAATAGTAGCGACATTAAACCTGTTGTTGGGGTATAAACGCTGTCAACCATATCTAAAAGTCAATGGGTGGATGGTGTGTACTGCTGGTCTTTTCTGAGGTAGGTGTAGTCGACTTGATTTATTTTTGCGTATTTTGCTGAATGCAGTGGAAGTCGAAGCTTGGATGAAGTTTCAAGATATGATGTGATCAGGTAATCGGACCTGTGAGTAGGCTAGTAGATAAATGATACGAAGACTTTAAGCATCTGGAATTGCAGAAATCATGATCTTATATATATATATATAAATATACATACATATATACTACGATTAAATGGATGCTGGGTAACAAAAATTGATTTCTTTTTTTTTTAAAAAAAAAAGCTCACTTCTCTCTTATAGTGCTTTTTTTGGTTACAAAAAGAGAATCTCTCTCTTTAAAATTTGTATACTACAATAGGTTTGTGTCATTAAAAATTTCTATTGTTTTGGTGAAGCTACTCCGCATGGCCATAGTACAAGTAGTATGTTAGAAGGTAGCGCCACAGCTTCTGATTTTTTGTGTATTGCCCCACTTTGAATCCCAAAATAGTAATAACAGAACACACATTCTCTCATAGCAAATTCCTTCAAACGTATGAACAGATTGCATCTTTACTCGATCAGATAGGCAAACATACAGAGCGGATGCTGCCCATGCGGGACGGATAGATAGTCAACAAGATAGCATCCGTCTGCCTCCCTGTAGTATATACTTTGGGAACTGCTGCGGAAGGCGGAAAGGCCCTTTACGTGCTTTACCTATCTGGGGAGCTGTGGTTAGGACCCCACATTCAAACCCAAATCAAAAAAGAAAAAGAAAAAAAAAAAAGGTCAAGAACTCTTGCATATGGGCACAGAAAAAGAATATATCACCCCTACTTTGAAATATCACTCGAGTGACACTATCATTTACAATTTACTGTGGACATTTTGAACTTTTCTGAGGTTAGTTCATTTGTGCATGCTGGGTGTAATTAGAGACTCTCTTTCTCCTAGAAAGTATGAGCCCATTTCCGAACCTTTTTACAATACAGGCCACTATAGCCAATTGGAAGAACAAGAGCTTGATGCACTTGCCTTCACTACTCGCTGCGTTTTAGCTTCTGGTTCGAAAAAAAAAAAAAAATAAAAGAGCTTTGTGTCATTTTATAAACTACCCACTAAGTGTTTCCCAAAGAGGAAATTCTGCTTTGCGATGTCAAAAAAGTAGTCTGTGGGAATACTATGTCCCAAAAAAGAGACTGGCATGGCCGAATCGAGATATCACGGATGCTACTAAGAACGTGCATTACATTATTATCGCCTGTTGGTTTGAGAGACTACAATTAGCCCTTGAAAATTTTGTTTACGCACTATGGCTACAGGTGGAGTACCAAACGCCCTCTTTTTGCATCCAGCAACGAATTACTTATCACCCTGGAAATGGGACTTTAACTCTGCGTCATCAATCGAGACAACCCGTGCTGGGCGGTGAATACCGGCACATCTTTACCCATTGTAGTACTTGCTTAGAAAGCGGTGGTTTGGTAACGATGTTCTGAGAAACACGTACTGAATTTGAGATCAGTGTCTAGCTAGTGAGGAATGTGACCCAACTGTCTTTTTTTTTTTTTTTATTTGAGTGACCAACTGGTGAAAGATAGTGTCAATAAGTTGCCTTTGGTGTGCAGGTTGACAAGGGTTCTGGGCTCTGTGGATCAACAAATTTGAGCTACTTTATATCATCAAAATGTATTGGTATTAACTCAATCACAACTGCAAAAACCTTTACTGTCCCACAAGCATAGCCGTTTTGGGGTCAAGACTTTGATTCAAAAGTATCTCAAATCACCTGATTTGTTCAAAGTTGGGAGTGGGGACTATATTTGACTGTTTTTAAATACAAAGGTACACAAAGAAAGGTGAAGCTCCAATTAAAGTAGAGAAAAAAAGGTAGGACCTAAAGGCTCTCTCCACTTTCAGAATATCTCTAGTAATGCTTTTCCTTCCATCCTAACTTGACGTTCTAACAGTCGCACTGCTTATAAACAGGGGACAGACAAGGGATTGCCTTTGCTGACTATTTCCATCAAATACTTCGGTCGGCCGGGTCTTCTCAACAGAGTAAAAAAATATTCAATATTGCAGTGTTTTGCATGCAAGAATAGCCTCTATGGGACAAGATTGTTGCTACAGACTGCCACCATATTCAATATAGATAGTGATTGCCACAAAGTCTTTGTTTGGAGCTTGATAGCTGGTTTTTAAAAACACCACGCTGCCCTTTGAAACATTTACGGTGTTGGTGGGAGTTTAGAGTGTGTTGTCAAGACCGCACTCAAATTTTGGTAACGACACCCCTTCCCCATTACTCAACAGACAAATTTGCAATTAGCATTTTATTATTTGAAATAGTCTCTCAGTATTACTTGTAAGATGGACGCAGTTGCTTCATAACTGGAAACTAGAGCCCTCTCTTTACCAATGGAATGGCTCTAGTCAATGGATGATAAAAAAGAGCCTAAAGTGTCGGGCAAGAATATTAAATCCGCTGCTTGTCTCTAACACACTCCGTTAAGCGCACACTAAAACACGCAAGACCGAATACCCATGGCTGGAGATATAAAACTTGAGGTGATTGTATTTGCATGCATAGTCACTTTATCTTATTACCCGGCTTTCATTTCCTTTTCCAAAGGGGGAAAGGTATGTGACTTTTCAAGAGAGTTACTCTCTCAGCTTGCTTTAAGTAATTTGCAATATTGAAATGATCGTTGGTTGAAGTCTCATTACTTCATTAGTGAGCTCTATACACAATGACATTCAAGTTTACCACGCATGCATTTGTTTCTTGAAGGGTGGGGCACAAGACAATGACGCCCTCTACGACAACTAAACTGGTTAGAGAGGTGCCTGCTTCTTTTGATTTACCTCTGTGAACAGAAAGTCTTTCACATACTGCATGAAGTTGCCGTTCAAGTATATCTTGAGCATCGTGTATTTTACATTGTCATGCACCCTTTTATTGTTCTTTCTTTTTTGACATTCATGGCACAAAATCTCACCCGCATTCCCACGGTACAAATCCTTCCAATCTTTTTCTAAGCTTGTCAAATTGGCTTTGCGATGTACGTAGAAATGTGAGATATCCAAACTTAAACTTCAGCAGAATAGAAAATGTCGGTGCAAGGTGTTCAAGGCTCATCCATTTCGAACATTGTTACAAGTCCTACACAAGAATTAGTCTACGCTTGTGTAGCCACACATGTATCACTAGAAAAAAGTCATTGAAATATTTTGAAAGTTAGTTATTACACAATAAAACTCTACGGGGACCGCAGAGGGCATGCCAGCTACCCCCTTGTTTAACAACTAAATCTTTCTTTTTTATTTTTTTTTTTTTTTTTCAATCTAGAAATGAAATTCCGAATCTGCATCGGTGTCACGATGCTTCTCTTCAACGGGGTATGGAGCATATGGGTGCTGTTGTTGGTTAGAATTAAAATTGTGCTCGTCCCCGTTAAGTCTGCCCGCCCTGTACTTTTGATCTTGTTTGTTGTCGTAAGGCTTGACGTCATAGTGGTTGCCAAAGCCTTCTTCATGGAACTCATCAGATCCACTACTCTCCTTTTCGTTCTTGGGCACCGTGAAATCCCAGTCGTTCGAGTCAACGTCATCAAACTCGTCTTCCATATGTGAATCTTTCTCTTCATCCATATCGTAACCAGGGTCCCTTCCGTACAAATGAGCAGGCTCCATTCTTGACTCTGAATTCTTGTATCCATGGGCGATATTGTCGCGAC
>NW_026261367.1:99356-119334 GCF_024610275.1 Lodderomyces theae | reverse complement strand
ATTCTGACGCGTATAATTTTCATCATCATTGGAAAATACTTTTTTTTTTTTTTTTTTTTTTTCCCCCCCCCCCCCCCTCTAAATTTTGTTTCTGTAAATTTAGAACTGCAAATGGCTATTTCGGTCTCATACGAACAGCAGTTAAGAGTCGGAGTATATATGTCCCCATTGCTTGCGAAAGTTTGAATTTGTGTCTGATCAAATACTCCACAGTTTGAATTGCTGCGAGGCGGGGATCACAAAGATTATGCAACAATTTTTCTTTAACTAAAAACTGCAAGTTTCTTGTTGTGAAGAAGTTCTCGGACTTCTGTCTACTTCTGGTGCTCAACTCGACTGGAGAGTTACAGCAAAGTCAAGGTCTCGTTATGGTCCCCTTGTAGATAGGGAAAAGAGCAATTTTAGTGTATTCCATGGTTACGAGCCATGTCTTTCAGAAAGGTATAACAATGGGGTGACTTTCACAGATTGGACACTCCCCTTATGGGGGGGATCTATCAAAGGCGCATAAAGTACAGTTGACGGAGAGTCTTGTTACAAGCGCACGCGATATTATAAAAGCACTGAGGGTTAATGTTTACTCTCTCGCGAGATGGAAAACAATAATGGAAGAAGGGATATCTCTGTAGATTGTCTGGGGTGTCAGAGAGTAAGAGTTGCCAGTGATTGCTCCTGATAGTCGATGCGTTGATATCCGTTCAATTGAAGACTTTCAAAGTTTTGCTTAGTTGATACATGGCAAAAGTATCTGCGTCAGGGGTTCATGGTTTTGTGAACCCGGGATAGCCATTTTATTCACGTACAGATGATCTCTAACTTTCAATTCAGTTTAGCCATTTCTTTCCCGGATTGAAGGTGTTCATTTCCCTTGTATATACTTGCGATAAAAAAAATGTCCAGATTCCCGAGAGATAAAAATGGAAGAAGCACAATTCGGAATGATTGCGTTTTTTTTTTTCTTTTCTTTTTTGTTTCCTTCTCTCTCTTGCAATTTAACCGTTTAAGAATTTGCACATAACATTCTATACATATATGCGTACAATTATATGTGTGTATGTCTATATACGTATATGCATGGCTTTAGCAAGAATACACAAAGTACAAGTCGATACTTGTGTATAGTTTGGATAACCGCCCAATTTAGTTGTGCATATAACTTCACTGTCCTTTTCTACATATTGTTAAACAACAACTTTCAAATTGCTCTGGCGTATTGTAGTTTGTGTTTGTTCTATTGTTCCCTTTCACAGCTTAAGGAACTTATGGATAACACAAACTTTAACTTCACAACCAAAGGTGAGAGGGGGGGAATGGGAAAGGTTAAACTATAATTGTATGAAACTATATATCAATAAAGTATAGGAAACAGTCTCCAACCGAAAGTCTATAAATACCCCCATCTTTTTCTGCTCCAAAACAGTCAATCAAATTCTTACTTTATCAAACAATCCATACGATCAAGTTGTAACTACTTTTTTTTTCAGTCAAGGACAAAGTCTACTTTGCGCTGAATCTCATTTAATCAACTGTCTCAATTTCTGTCCCAATATTTGCTAGTTACCGGTGTCACTTATCCGCCTTACACGACACACACACACACACACATTCACAGAGTCACCACGCACTTTGCGCAGACAACCAAAAAAAAAAAAAATTAGTTACCGATCTAGACACTCCATCATGATGAACATTAACAGTATGGCCAACCATCCGTTATTTCCACAGGATCAACAGCAGCCACAACTGCCACAATACGCAGATATTCCACAAAGTCTCACTCCGTTGTTGAGCCATCAGCTGTTGTACGACTTTGATGACACACCAGCCAAGATTGAAGAGTTGAAAAACTCACCAACACAAGCACCGAAACAACAGCAGCTGCCACGAAACTTGCAAATGCAATCACAATTTGACCACCAGCTTGACCTATTCCAACCGTCGCCACAGCGTAGGTTCCCACCATCAACAGCTCCAAGTCCCTTGTATGTGACTGAAGAGCCCTCTGAGGACAAGATTGCTCAAGATGCCGAACAAACGGGTCATGACTTGCAACTATTCAACAAGAACCATGTTGACTTTGAAGACATGACATTTCCTGAACTCAAACCTTTGACTTTGCCTGTAACCAGTCCGTTTAAGTTTGACTTGGGAGATCCGTTATTTTCAGATTTGAAAACGCAACCACAACCACATCCACAACCGCAACCGCAACCTCAACCACATCCACAATCACAACCTCAACCTCAGCCACCTGCAAAGAAGAGAAAGGAGAGTGGCGGAGCAAAGACAAGACCTGCGTTCGTGATGAAGATTTGGTCTATGGTGAATGACAAATCCAATGACGAATATATTCGATGGAACGATGATGGAAAGACTTTCCAGGTATTTAAACGTGAAGATTTCGTGCACAAGATTCTACCTGCTTACTTTAAGCATCAGAATATGTCCAGTTTTGTCAGGCAGTTGAATATGTATGGTTTCCACAAGGTTCAGGATATAACTAATGGAACATTATACCCAAATGGTGACAAGAGCGGAGGCGATGAAGTTTGGCAATTTGAAAACCCAAATTTCATACGAGGAAGAGAAGATTTGCTAGATAATATTGTTAGAAACAAGTCTGTGCCCCTGGAAGAAGCATCACAACAGTTGACAGACACGCACAATATGGCAAACGGAGACTTGAGTTTGATTTTGTCAGAATTGAGCCAAATCAAAAAGAACCAAGCAAGATTGAACGAAGAGATATTGCGTATTCGCCAAGATAATGAAAACATGTACAATGCAAACTATATCAACCGGGAAAGAACGCAACAACAAGGTCGAACTATAAACAAGATTCTCAAGTTCCTTGCTGCTATATACAACGACTCCACAATCCAAGCGCAAACTCCAGCAGGCGAAAATGTGCAATTTTCTGATGTCCCATATCGTCGTCGTCGTCAACAAGAGGATGGACAGAACCCCACTTACCAATCACCATCATCTGTGTCCTCAGACAACCGCGGGTCACAGGATACAACAGCAGAGCAGTTTGTCAGAAGGCCGCGGTTGTTGCTTACGAACCGCCCTAATACAACCAAGTCCTACTCTTCGCCGTCAATTGAGTCGGTCAAGAGGCGTAAATCAAGTCATCATCGTGTATTACCTAATGATTTCATGAATGGAGGAGGAGAGATTGACAATGGCAGTGGTATTCCGTACAATGGACCAGACATTGACCAACTTGAGAGTCAAATACGGAGCTCGGATCAGTCGATTGACCAAGTACAAGACTGGATTGAGAAACTTTCGCAACAACAACAACAACAACAGCAGCAGCAGCAGCAACCTCTACCGCAACCACAACCACAACAGCCACAACAACCACAATCACAATCACAATCACAATCACAATTACCACAAATATCAACCCCACAATTGGCAGGATACCCCGAATATGACGAGGATTTCAACGTTGATGATTTCTTGAAGAGTAAATGAATACATAATTAGAATACTGGTGTAGTTTAACTTATTAATAACTTTTGAAAAAAACTATAAACTACTTCCTCCATCTCTAAAAAAAAATAAAAACTCTCAAATTACTTCTAAATTCTGCAAATCTCTAGTTCTCTTGCCTGAACAATCCAATAACCGTACATCGGTAACACATGAAATTATAGGTCGTTGTTGTAACCCATTTCTGCCGCCGCCACCGCCACCATTGAACATTTTGACTTTTTGCAATTTTCGCCATAACCTCAACTTGATCCTATGTTGCTTGTTGTTTAACTTGCCTTTTGTTTTACTTTTCCTCTTGTTACCTCTACTCTTATGCCTCAATCCCAATCTCAACTTGGACCTCTTACGCAAAATCTCCCCTTCGAAATCATCATCGCCACCGTCATATCCGTCGTATCCTTCATCCGCTTCTTCTTCTTCTTCTTCAAATACTTTCTCCATTCCATCTTCCTCGTCCTCTCCACTTTCACCCCTCTCAAACTCCACAAAGCTCAACCTCACACTTTCAAACTCAACCACATCGGATCTAGCCCACACCTGACCAATCATTCCATCAGGCACGGTGCAAGTGTACAAGTTCCGCCACGTAATCGCCTTGGTCAATTCAAGCCGCACCGTAAATGATTCACTGGCAAACAAGATATTCAACCCCAATGTCAAGTCCAAGGTGTGGATGAAGGAGGCGTAGATTGTTGACTGCACGTCGATGCTGCCGCCGTCGCCGAATTGTTGGTTGAGGCATTTAGAGATGGGGAAGTGGACTTGGTTGGTTTGCGGTGGGTAGGGGGATTGGACGAGGAGCCAATTGTTACTTATGTCGCGTTTTTCATTCAGGTGTTGGTGCAATGATGGTGATGGGTGTGTTTGGGGTAGGTTTAGCTTTGATGTGTGGATGATTACTCCTTTATCTTGTCGCAATTTGTAGACAAAGTTGGAGTTCAGGAGATGCTGTGGTCTTAATTTTGTGATTGATGATATTGAAATTATTTGAAGTGACGACATGGATTGGGAAGTATCAATAGTGGATATAGAAGAATGGTCATGAGTTTCTTCATTGTTGGAAGGACTGATTAATTCCTCTTGGATAAAGCTGGATTGAAACTTATTCAACAAAGTTGACACTTTTCGAAAGGAACCTTCTAAATGATGATATTGATGCATGATAGTCCCTTGTTCTTGCTCCTTCTCTTGCATTTGTTGATCTTGTTGATCTTGTCGTAACTGCTCCTTATTCCTATTGAATGCAAATGTAATTAATGAACCCAATGTACGAGTATTGAGTGATATGTGCATTATAACCATCATGTATATGGTGAAATACCATATATGCATGTATTCATATTGATAAAATGACGAAGAGGGGGGGGAGGGCGATTTTATATTTGAATTGTATGCTGCGATTAAGGGGTATGCCAAAGTGAGGGGACAGTGGGGTTTAGGTGAAAAACGATACGATGCTTATGTTGTTGGTGGGAATGTCTTGGTTGAATACGGTGATGCAAAGTGTTTTATATAGGTGGATGGCGTATAATTTTTGAATACATTAGCACAACATTAGGTGGGTGATTGCGATTGTGTCTTATAAGTTAGCGCCAAACGGGTTAAGCATACCAAACTAAACTCAAAGTTAGGGTCCAATGATATACAAAACTGTGTGTCACCTGACCTGGTAAAGAACAGCAAATTGATTCAACAGAACTCTAAATAGATAGATAGATAGATAGATGTAGTCAAAGAAGGAAGTCTGCGACCTCTGGGACCTTGACGTCACTGGCACTCCCATGACATAGCAAATTCCTTCCTTCCACCTCCATTACCCTCTACGACACAATTACGAGCTGATACATTTGCAAATTACATTAAAACACAAGTTGGTTATATGCATACAAAATTGTCCTTGAGAAGCTCCGCCCAGATCGAGCTCAAATACTCTAGCTGCCATGTCTATTGCTCTTTCTCCACGATTATACTAATTCCCAACATTCAAAGGACTTCTATACTCTTCGTAATGCGATGACGATGGTTTTCCAATTAAGTCATTCCACCAATCATTCAAAGCACTCAACGATATCCTACCAACAATCAAGGGGAACTGTTTGTAGCTTCCTAAGACGAACTTCAAAGCTTCCCAAACCTCCAAAAATGCCAACTTCAATTCTTGATTGAGTGTACGGTTCTTGGTTGGGATTTGGTAAGTTTCAAATATCGATTTCCTTTGGTCTTGTTGGGAAGAGGACGACTTGTGATGCAATGAAGATGCTGTTGCTGCTGCTGTTTGTTGTTGTTGTTGCTGTTGGTTCTGACTTTCACTTTGACTTGATTTCTGTTGTACTTGTTTTGGAAGTTGATTGACGAATGGGAAATGGAATCCTTGTCCTAATGAACCCTCCTGATTAGAATTGAATTGACCCGGTTGTGCTTTACCTTCAGCAACATCCTGTAAATGTTGGATATACATTTGCTTGAAATTGTTGATTACGGCAATGGATTTCGATAACCGATCAAAAGTGTTGATCAATGCAACAATTTCAATTCTTCTGAATTTCAAACTTGGTTTGCCATTTATGTTGTTGACATTCGCCACATCATCGTGGTCTTCAAACAAGATCTTCATAGCTGTTCCATACCCAATTGTTTGTATCTTGCCCCACATTCTACACCTATCACATCCAACACAATCCATAATTGCAGAAATGTTTTTGAACCTACTTCTAAACTCATTCTTCAAATTGGGGTCTTTAGAAGGATCAAACAAAGTGGACGTGTTGAACAATGTGTTTGACCCCAAAGCAGGTATAATATCCTGCAACAACAATTCGTCATACACCTCAGTATTTTCAAACAAGTCATTATTTTCCAACAAGTGCTGTTTTTGAGTTGGTGTGATGTCGTCGTATCCCAGTTGGATAAATTGTCTCAATGGCAAAATCAGTTCCAATTTCACCAAGGATTGAGCAACAAGTGCATAGTTGAAGTAAATGTTAGCCAATCTGTCATTGAAAAGCCCAACTCTTTGCATAAATACTTGTAAATTGGGGTAGAACTGACCAGTTTCGGAATCCAAGTACTCATTGGATAAATGAACAGCAATGGATGCATGCATCCCACTCACTAAACGATAGAACAAGTTCTTTTCAACACATTTCTCCTTTGGTTCATTTGGTTTCATCGACATTGGATTCGTGTTGGGGAAACAGTTTTCCAGATAAATGGCTTTCCAAACATCGAAACTTTGATTTCCTCCATAACCAGTGAATCGTTCTGGATTTTGTAATAAATTGACATAAACGCAGTTGTGTTCGTGTTCATCGTCGAAATACGAGTAGTCCAAATCCTCGCATTGCTCGATGGGTTCAGTTTCGATTGTGTTGTCGATAGAGCTCGAATCGGTTTCCTGTTCACCTCCTGCAGATGCTTGGGCTAGCTTGATTTTGCCCAATTTTGAAGGTTTCAAATTTTCATTAGTCACTCGACTCCAGTTGAAGTCATCAATCACTTCAACAGCACAATTTTCAGTTGCGCAAAAATGCTGAGCATTCCAAAATTTACACTGCTTGTCCAAATCAACTTTGAAATACCTGAAATAAGGGGTCTTGACTAGTTCAGTGACCAGTGATCTGATTTGGTTGTTGAGTTCGTCAAGGTAGGCAAAAGTCGTGTTACATGAGGATGTAATGATTTGGGAACAAAATTCAGGTGAGTCAAATGCATGAAATTGAGCTTTGGGAAGTATATGTGGGTTCAGGTGTGAGGCAGATTTGGAAGCTGATGCTGATATTGTGGTTGTTACGAGGCTGACTAGTAGGATAAACCAATGATGTAGATGCATGGTGAAGATAAACTCAATGGAATAAGGAACGGATCTATGAAAGAAAAAATAAAATAGAACTTGATCTTTAGTAATGATTTGTTGTTGTTGTTGTTGTTGTTGTTGTTGAGTAAAGCAGATAGCGAAGTGGGTGCTGTAGGTATGTTTGGATCTGGTTGTGACGTTTGGTGTATCTTTTGCTTTGAGTTTGTTGAGTTAGTTTAGTTTGGCTGATTGGTTGAAATTTCGATATTTCGATTAGAATTGAATGGAAATTTCTTTTTATTCTTCTGTTACTTTTTTTTTTTGTCTGTCTGTCTGTCTGTCTGTCTGTTTAGTTGAGATCGTTTCAGTATGGATTCTTCTTTTTTTCTTTTAGAAAGTATTATTTCTCTATCTGTACAAGTAATAGAGTAAGTAAAGTAACATATATATATGCATAGATCAATTGTCGAAAGTTTGTTTATGAACACGTAATACCAAAGCAAAGGATGGATGCACCATATGCGTATGTTGTAAATTTGACAGCAGTTTAATTATTTATCTCATCCTACATATAAAATCACATACTAAATTATTTTTTATCGACTGATGATGATGATGATGGCAACTGATTACGTAATTCCGTAGATTTGAATTTCTTTTCTTCCGTTGCCCAGTTTCAGTGTAAGTCTTTCTATCGGCCGAAATGTTTTGAATCTCCCCAATTTGTCATTGTCCCAGTTTCTAACGCATTTTAACACCCAGTGCGGCACGGAAACAGATAGCCGCCTCGTCGCCCATGTTAAGTTTTGAACACGTAATGCAAAAGACAGAAGCTTGTTTGAAACTGCAAACAGTGTACACATTCCAGTGACAATCAATCTCTCTTATTTTCTTTAGTTAACACGTGTCTACGTTGACTCATCATCAAGACACCTTTTCCTACTTTTTCCATGTATTTTTTGCAACCACAACACTGTAAACTTATCTATGAATATACATATGTACAACACCACCACCGGTCATCCTCCTTCTCTCTAATCGAATTTAATCTTCTTTGCTGTCTTGGTCATATCAACATCCTTGTAAAACGCACCATACACCGAATGGGCCTTCTTTTTAGTATGTCCACCAAACTTCAACAATTGTTCCGGTACAGGCTGATTAGCACCCCTCAATATATTACACAACGCTCCACTAAGATGTTTTTCATCCTCAGTAAACAAGGTATGTGCAACACCAGTTTGTCCTGCTCTCCCGGTCCTTCCTATTCTGTGAACATAATCCTCAATCGTCAATGGGAATGTCAAATTGATGACATACTTGACATTGGGGATATCCAATCCTCTAGCAGCAACATCGGTAGCTAACAACAAGTTGCACTCGCCCAGTTTGAATGAATTGAGAGCTTGCGTACGTTGTTGTTGTGACAAATCACCGTGAATGGCCGCCACTTTGAACTTATTACGACGCAACAACGACTCAATTCTTGATGCTTCCTTCTTATACAATGCAAACACCAAAATCTTATTGTTGCCTTGACCCTGTGGTCCATGTTGGTACTTGTTCAACAATGATATGAGTTTCAGTTCCTTTTGAAACTTGTCATCCAAAACCTCAACAACTTGGGTGATTCGCTTATTAGCACTCAACTCATCACGGTCTCCAATTGTCAACTTGATAGGACTGCGCATGAAATTGTTGGCCAATTCACGAACTTCCTTGGGCCACGTGGCCGTAAACATCAACGTCTGTCTGTCTCGAGCATTAGTGGATCCAATGATATGCTTGATATCTTCCTCAAACCCCTTTTCCAACATACGATCAGCTTCATCCAAGACCAAGTAATTGATCAGACTCAAATCCACTGCTCCATCATTGATCAAATCAACCAATCGACCAGGTGTAGCTACAATCACATTGGCACCCAGTCTAATTTTACGCACCTGGTCATCTTTGGAAACACCCCCGTATATGGCAACACATGAAATCGGAGTGTCAATAGTCAATTCTTGCAAATTGTCATAAATCTGTAATGCCAATTCACGAGTGGGGGAAATACACAAGACACTAAGCAGGTCAGTAGAGCCATTAGTGATGATGTTGTTAATGGCAGGCACACCAAATGCAAATGTCTTTCCTGATCCAGTTTCAGCAACACCAATCACATCTTTACCATCAAGAAGGAATGGCCATGATATCGATTGAATAGGGGTAGGCTTGGCAAATTTTTGCAATTTCGAAGCAATGGATGCGTCCAATTCAATTTGATCAAATGAAAGAATTGGTTTATAGTTGAGATGCTGTGGGTCCTCAATTGTGACTTCATTGGCTGATAAAAACTCATCAATTGCTTGCTGTGGAGTGTTTGTCAATTTGAATGATTGTGTGTAGCCGGAAGAGCTAATGCTGCTGGATGATGGCGCAGAAACCTCATCCTTTGTAACAGCTGCGGGAAAATCCTCTTTCATGTTCTTACTGCTGCTGCTACTGTTGGCGCTGCTACTGCTACCCTTCTTCTTTTTATTATTATACTTGTCCTTATTCTTCTCCTTCTTCTTCTTCTCACTCAACTCTTGCGCCTTCTTTTCTTTTTCTTCCTTCCTAGCCAACTTCTTTTCCTTCTTGGCTAACTTCTTGGCCTGTTTCCTCTCCATCTTCAATCTTTTCCTCTCCAGCATCTCACCGTGCTCGTGCCCCGCTCCTCCTTCTACTTCTTCTTGTTTTCTCTTCTTGTCTGGTCCCATTGTGGAAAAACTGAAAAGGATGTTGAATGGATGTAATACTGTCGATGAGGATTCCTTTTGGTTCTTTTTTGTGCAAAGAGATGAAATTGAGTGAAGCTCATCGGACAATTTTTTTTTTCTTTTATTTCGCAGTGTCGTGTAAGCTACGGAATTGAGAATAGATTCACGACATTGATCTTTCAAGTTAAAGACACTTCCAACAGAAAGGTAACCGATTTCTCAATAAATAAATAAGTATGGGTACGTATTGGACTGTATATACAATAGAAAACTCAAAGGAGGTATCTCGTCTACTTTTCCATGTGTTTTCTACTCTCTCATCCATTCAAAAGACCACCAATTGTCAATGCTCTCTTTTGTTGGCCAGTCCTTTCTGTAGTTCCCCCGTTCTTCAGTGGTGATGATGGAAAAGTAGCAGTACCCCTAGCACCCGAGTCTCGCGCCTCTCCTCCTTCACTGTCGTTGTGTGGACTGGTTGCGACTGTAGCAACTGAAGGCGGAGCACTAGTTTCTTTTCTATAAGTTGCAGTGAAATCAATGGCCATGGGCGTTGGGGTTTTCTTTGACGATCCACAGTTTGTGCAACACCCACCAGTGGAAGTACTAGTAGTAGATGGTGCGCTGTTTATTGGTGGTAGTGTGGGCGGTGCTACTTGTTCAAATTTTAGCTGAGATTGGTGATGCTCGTATTTAGACTCCGGTGAATGCAGTTGTAGTTGTCCTTGCTGCTGCTGCTGCTGCTGCTGGTGCTGCTGGTGTACTTGACTTGGAATTGGTTGCATTTGATGGGGTGGATGAACATGAAGAAACGGCATTGGCGGCGGTGGACCAGGAAGTGGGCCGGGCCCATTGGGCAATCGGCCATTCCCGCTGTATCTAGGATACAATGAACGCGACATCACATGTACGTGCAGACTTGTCGTTGTCGCGACTGGTGGAGTCTGTTGCTGCTGCTGTTGCTGTTGGTGGAGTGATGGTGGAGTCGGACTTGAACTTTGTCTGGCCTGTCCGAATTGAGGAGCTCTCTGAAATGGAATTGAATATGAAAATGGCGGGATCCTATTGTACGATGGAGGACTTGATCTATTAACAAGTGGTGGCAAAACAGTGGGTGCTGATACAAGGTGCGACTGCTGCAGAGTGGTCAGTGGTTGTGACAATGTGTTGTGCGGTTGATGAATCTGTTGTTGATGTTGCTGTTTTTGAGATTGTGTTGATTGGTTTGAAATTGGCTTCGGTGTAGAAGAACCTGGTCTTGGTGACGTAGTATTTGACCCTGGTGAGGTTGCAGACAGTTTACCCTCTTTTGTATCATCTTTCGATTTATGATCAGACACGTTTCTCTTCCTTCGTTTAATGGTTGACCGTTTCATCTTTATTGGTCGATGTGATCCGTGTAATCTATAAAATAACCCACATGCGTTGCAAATTGTATTTCCAACATCGTCTCGTCTCCATAATGGTGTTATTGTAGTATCACAGTTAAAACACGCAATGGCCAATGAATTCTCATCTGCGCCAGTTGTGGAGGATGCGACACCTCCTGACTGTTGTTGGCTACCGCCATTACTACTTTCTTTATCTTCAGCCTCTGCTTTAATCTTGAACTTAGTTTGATCGACCCCATCACCACTCTCCCCACTTGCGGGGATATCGCGTTTTATTTTAGTTGATGCCTCGTTCTCATTTTTCGATGCCGACTTTTCCGTCAACAACAGCTTTTTCGCAACTATTCTATTATTAAACGCTGGGCAGCCACGACAAGCAGCCGCTCCACCAGTACCATTACAACGTCCATCACCTTTACACGACCCCAACTCTTCTCTTGATATGGTGATTGTATTTGGTGGTCGTTTGAGGTTTACAGGGCGATGTGTATGATTGGATCGAAGATAGAGTCCGCAAGCGTTGCAGATTAACGTTCCATCGGGAGCTCGGCGCCAAAGTGGGGTTTTGGTAGTTCCACAATTCGAGCATTGTTGGCCTTCTTCTGGGGTCGGTAGTTGGTTATGCAGGTTAGGTGATGACAATGCAGGCGGGGACGAGGTTTCTGAGGATGTTGTTGATGTTACCAGCTTTGTGCATGACAGCAAATACGTCTTTGTTGTGGGTGTGGAAATTTTGGTGTCGTTGGAATGTATCGGTAGCTGTGTAGATGCTTCTTTTATAGATTTTTCTTGTACGGACATTATTTTTGAAATGTGAATACGTATGTTTGATTTTTATATTGGAATCATGAATGGTTTGGAGCGTAGATAAATTTGCATATATGTGGGATGCTGCAATCTTGCTTATGATCTCAGGAGGCGTAATTTGTAATTGATAAATGTTTGAATCGAGATTATAGTGGTGTGTGATGCCTCCAAATGGTTTCGGCCGATTGTTTTTTTGTTAAATCCTTGAAATAGACTTCTGCAACCTCTGTCAATAGGATTACGTTTTGGCTCCGAACAATAAGGTTGTTTCAACTTCTTAAGCTCAAAACCTTAATATTTTCCTAAAGTCAAATTCGATACAAACTCTTTGAACAGAAGTAGGTTTGATCAGCAAAAGAGTGCTGTAGGGTAAACGTTCCGGTAGTTCGAAAGTGGTGGCTGTGATGTTTTCCGGTCTGATGTAACTAGTATTGGGCAAGTTGGTGCTCGTGTGGGTACAGGTGACGAGTGGTGTGATTTGTCTATTGGGTGGTGAAAAAAAAAAAAAATCAATAAATAACGAAGACTCTTTTGATCCTCGATTTCAAACTTTGCCTGATGTTGCTGTCGTAGTTGGGCAAAAGAATAGAAGGAAAAGGCACTTTTATCTTGGAAATGCTTTCGAATACGTTGGTGATTTCGAGAGGAATCTGCGACTATTGTATGAAAATTTCAGTTTGAGTCTCTTAGTAATTAAATAAAGATGTGGCTCTCGGTTACTATATATAGTCGCCTCACACAAATTATATAGTATTACACACACAAACACACATACACACATGCACACAACGTGCACTTCTAGCTCAAGAGCAATAAGTGCCTACTAAATTGCAAACTACCACCTGTAGATAGGTATATGCAAAAAGAGTGTAGAGAGAATCTCGAATCCTTGTGCGTCCTTTGTCGCTCCTCCTTCTTTAAAGCTATATCCAAATCCAGTATTACTTACGAATCTGTTAAGTGAAAATAAAGTTTTCAGTTTTTGTTTTCGTTTTCTCGCTTGATCAAATAGATAGCTTGAGTTTCCGCCAATCAAATCTAAGCAATTAATAATGTATCTCTTGCAATAAAGAGAGCACTGGAAAAAAAATATATATTAATGCAAGTGAAGTAATACCCATATATTACTATATTTGGAAGTCTACACTCTACTTTCCTGCACCTGAAGTGCAAACAATTACTCGTTTTATCAGATCAATCAGTCATCATTACTACACTGGTGCGTTGCAAAAATAATTCAATGTGCAAGAAACACCTTGTAGAGCTGTGTTATCGCATATTGATACGTTGAAGGGTTTACAGAATGGACAACAACTCTTTTTCAATCTTATAGAGTCTACCTTGTAAAGATTCATAAATAGCAGTACAGGTTACATGAAGAGTAAATTAGCCACAATTTTGATGCAAAATAAAAGAGGAGAAGAAAAATTGTTGCATACTCTATAGAAAATGACACTTACGATTGACAATCCATGGGTGATATGTTTTATGATCCAAGTTTTGAAACTACCAAAACAATACTGTCAATACACACTCTCTGGTCACATTTTCGCGTCATACTACGAGCCCGTGGAAAGAAAATTAGTACTGCATGAAAGTGTAGCACGTGACAAAGACGTGTTTTTTGTGTAATGTCTCAAAGACGCGTCTGTTGTTATACAAAATTGTCAACTATACTGACGAGTCCCTACCCCCTTTCGATGACAGACAAATGGCCAGTAGTGATCAGAGAGGAAGGATAGGAAAATAGGCAGGATATAAGCGGCTCGACTCTGATAACGCACGTTGTCACTTCAGGACAAGCATCACGTCTTTACCTTGTCTGGTTTTTGTATGTAAAAGTTTCTGAACAAGAGGAGGAGATTATGTCATTCGGTACTTTGACCATATCTGCTGTTGTAGCCGGAGTGAAGGAGTGATAGCTCCATTACTCAGTATCTATCAACACGCTTCGTTTGAATGAAGACGAAGTGAACATACTTCTCTATCTACAGTCTATAGTCTACACAGTCTACAGTCCCCTCTGCTAAATTGTAAACAACAACAAAAAAAAAAAGTGTAAACAAAACAATACCACACTGTACAACAACAACAACAATACACAACACATCTTCTTACTTATTTTTTATCATATACAGATTTAAACAGCCTTACTTTCAAAGACAAAGAAAACACCACAGAGGTACACACAGAGCTACACTATCACAAGAGGAGAGCCAGTGGGAGGTATCAGTAACACCACCCACCCACGCACTTCTTCACCCCTTTCTCCCTCCACTCAATTTTGCCCTGCCATTGCATCCATCATGAAAAACAACCAATTTCTGTTGCAAAGGACGAAAGGTGGCAACAACCCTCCTCACATAACTGCTAATGATGATGCTTATGCTCTCAACAGCAACAACAACAACAACAACAACAACAACAACAACAACAACAACAACAACAACAACAACAACAACAACAATAACAACAACAACGACGACAGCACAGACTACAATGATACCTTCTTGGATCCAGTATCCACTCTCCATGCAACTTCATACAAAAGTCGACAACTGATGACTGCACCGACGCAGCGACTTCACAGATACTCAACATCCATTTCCCAGTCTCAGCAAACACCACATCCACAACAACATCAATTGGATTACTATACTAACGACCACTTTTCAAGATCCTTCAATAGCTTGATTTTGGATGACAACAATTCCACCAATGCTACCACCGCTGCTGACAAGATATTTTTGAAAAAGACAATAAACAAGTCACCACCTTTCAACGTCAAGACAGACTATTTCAATGATAGCATAGATACGTTTCTTGATCATGACGAAGTATGCAACGAAACAGATATTGATGAAGAGGAGGAAGAAGAGGAGGAAGAAGAGGGAGAAAACGATGACTTTATTAGTGAAGTTGAGGACAGATTTGAAGTTCATGACAAACAGGATGCTCTCAAAATTACTCCCGAGAAGAACTCTAATGACCTCCTACAGCCAAGCCCAACTACAACACTAAATCAACAATTTAGGAGACCATCCCAAGGATGTGACCCCTCCAACTCGAGTGCACGGAATTCACAAAGTTCCATCAAGCGGTCTTCAAAATACATCAACTTATCAATTGATTCTAGTCTACGAACCTTAGACAGGGCAAATACGCCGGACGAAATTGATAAGATAAGTTTGAGTGAAATTGATGTCAAAGTCAACAATCAGTCATCTCCTGCATTATCCACATCACGCAAAACCGATGGTCTGCTACGACCTTCTACGAATCATCTGTTTAAACGGCCTCACAAATTCATTAGTCAATCACCTTCACCTTCTTCAACAAAAGTAAAATCGACGTTATCATCGTCATCACCACAATCGAATTTGCAATCGCCATCTCAACTTGGAATAAAGCACTTCAAGAGCTATGCCAGCAAACTTGATGAGAGCACAATATCTCCAATTCGAAACCGAAATGTAGAAAGTCCACTTTCCAAAACGCATTTCTTTGGTCAAGCTCATAAACTCCGCAAGCCCAATGCACCCCCACCAATCACGCACTCATCGAGGAAGAATCTACAACACGGAGCCTGTGCCACTGATTTTGATAATGACGCTTTAGAAAGTCCATCCAAAAACAGGAAACCATCCAATTCGCACTCACAAGCTTCAAATATCAAGTATCAGGGAAGTCCCAAGTTGACAAACAAGAGAAACACCACCACATTCAATGACAAAGAAAACAGTGATCTGTTTCGATTCGTCAAGCCATTGCAAATTGCATTTTCTTCAAATGGATTAATGAAGAAGAACATGGTTCAGCATACGACGACAAAGCCACCTCCTGAAACCCCCATGAAGAGAAACCCATTGACGATGATCAATACCAATAAACCGCTTAATTTAAAGTTTGATTATGATAGTGGTAACCTATCACATATAAGCGAGCAAGATGAACGCAATAAACCAATCGAAATAGGACGCGACAATGGTGGTAGTGGTGAGCACTCATTGAACTTGAGTGATATTCATCTGTCACATTCAAAATTCAAGCCGTCTCTAGCGAGGTCAAACAAGAACATCACTCCTCATTACCAAGATTTGGAGGTGATCTTTACTTCAGATATAGAGTTGGATGAAGACGAAGAGGAAGAAGGAGTAATGGTGCCAGAAACACCAACAAAGAAGCATTTTGCCCCGCTGTATCAACAAGCAACAACAACAGCAGTGACGACGACATCATCAACAACATCAACAGCAGGAGTAGCGGCAGCATCAGTTCCTCCGTCGGTGGAGCCAGTGGACATGCCAGCGCCAACTTCGCGGGTGGCAGCAGCTTTACTGCCTACGACACACCTTAAACGTTCTCCATCAACAAAACTCGGTCGACTCGATAAGCTACAATTGAATTATGGTTCAAAGGGTTACAAGTATGGCACTCCATCTACACCGATACATTGGGGATTTGACTTTGCAGACAAGGACTCTGTATTGAAGGATGGCCCAGTGGAGCTACCTCCATTGAATGAGAACGACCAGTTGCAATTCAGCAATCCTCACCATTTTTCATACTCATACCCTTCCAAAATCGATGAACACTTGATTAGCAAGTTTGGCATGAAGAATCTAAAGTACATTGGACAAGGTGAGTTTAGTATAGCTTTTGAATGTGTTTTCAATGAGGAGAAATTTGCCATAAAGAGGACGAAAAAGCCAGTAACTGGAAAATTGGACAAACAAACGATAATGAGAGAGATCGATGCATTGAGAACACTTTCAAGTATCAAAGATGATGATGAGGAGAACTTGAAGGAAGAGCAACAAGGTAAGGAGAATTTGGTGTACTTTATTGAAGCTTGGGATTTCAACAATTATTATTACATAATGACGGAGTATTGTGAGGGTGGTACATTGTATGATTTTTTAGAGGATAATAAGCACTACAAGATTGATGAGTACAGGATATGGAAAATGATTATTGAATTGGCGAATGGGTTACGTTTTATCCATCTGAAGGATTATGTTCATCTTGATTTGAAACCGGCAAACATTTTCATCACTTTTGAAGGATATTTGAAAATTGGTGATTTCGGGTTGGCGACAAAGTTACCCATATTGGAAAAAGATTTTGATTCAGAAGGGGACCGAAATTATATTGCTCCTGAATTGATTGATGATAAGATATACACACCGTTTGCAGATATTTTCAGCCTTGGTTTGATCATTTTGGAAATTGCTGCAAATATAATCTTGCCGGATAATGGAACACCATGGCGCAAATTACGTAGTGGAGATTTGAGTGATGCTGGACAATTGTCGAGTGATAATATTTCCATGTTTTTGCAGCATAAACCAGAGACTAGCAGTTCGTCAAATACAAACTTTAGTTCCTCTGCTCATTCATTATCGTTGAACTCGCATTTCAGATCTAGGTCAAATTTGGAACATCGCCAACAACAACAACAACAACAACAACAGCAGCAGCAGCAGCAGCAGCAGCAGCAACACCAACATGAGCAACACGGTCTCGAGGATGATAACACTGTTGATTCCGTGTATGGTTTGATACCTTCTTGGGCCCCGCCTTTTCTTGTTGGGGACTCCAATGCGTTGGATGTGTTGGTGAATAAGATGTTGAAACCTAATCCTTTTGAGAGACCCAGTGCTAGTTCTATTTTGGAAATGGATGAGTGCGTTTTTATCGAAAATAGGAGGAAATGTGGAGCTACGATTTTTGAAGGTGAGTTTGGGAGTCCACCTGATGATGACACGACACAATAGTTGAAGAACACACAAGAATTATAAATGAATAGAGAAGAATGTTGTATGACATATGGGAAAATAAAGTTGTAATGAACTATAGACCGACTTGCTATCTACTCTTTAAACAATGCATCATTGGACAATGGATCCTTCTCCAAAACTTGACTTCTCTTTTTAATCTTCCTCTCCAAAGCAGCTTCAGCCCTACTTCTAGCTTGTTGAGCCGATTGTTGTTTCAATTGAGCTCTAACGAAATTAGGCGACACGTACTCCTTATTTTCATAAATCTTGGGTCCACCAAATGAACCCTCCAAGATAGTAATCAAGGTCAAAACCAATCTAGGGCCAATTTCAACCAAATTCAACGAATCGACATCGACTTCATTCCCATCCTCATTCTCCTTCGTTTCCAAAGTTTCGTTAATCTGGTAATTCCTTATCCAAATCTTTCCATCGACGATGGAAAAAGTCATGACGTGATCGATAAAAGGTTTCAGTTTTCTGGCATTTGGAGGCACTCCAAATGTGTGTATAAACATTTCCTTCAACAATTTGAAATGGTCACCAGTGGTATCAAACAGTTTGTCAAAACTTAAAATCGGTCTAGACCCCTTAAGGCAATTACCGATGAAGTTTAATTCATCCAAAGTGTGCAAATTCTGAATGTGGAATTTGACAGTGGGACCATTTGGCGGTTTGGAGATCCAAAGATATAAATCCTGGTGTTTTCTACACTCAAAGAAAAAGATATTGTTGCAGTTGTATAACTCGGCAACTTCATTCAACAAGTAAAGGTTCTTCTTGGTATCGAACTTGGGTTCTTTTCGAGCATGGGGCAAAAGGGTCAATAAATCACTTATGAGATGACGGTGTCTGTAGGTGATGCCTCGTGAGGATATGACTAGTAATCGTTGTCTGTTGATGTGTTTGGTTTTGTCCAGAGTGTCTTTTGAGGACTTGGATTGTAATGCTTTGTAGATTGAAGACATGATGGGGATGAGTGGTGAAAGAAGGATTGGGGTGCTGTTGTTGATGTAGAGTTTTGTTTCGTACATTTTTTTTTTCTTTCTCTCTCGATGAGATGCAAATGATGCCACAAAATGTAATCAGTGAAGAAGAAGAAGAAGAAGAAGAAGAAGAGACAGAGTGATGGAGGTGGATTTGAAGAGGACGACAAACCCGTCGGTAGGTAACATGCAGTGTGAGGTTTCAGCCAACACCGGATATGGTGGAGTGTTATAGACTAAGTATTGCGAATCTCCTCTTGTCAATTGCTTTCTTAGACACAAAGAGAGTTCACGTTCAAAGGAAGTAAGACGTTGCTACGAGAGATGAACGCCTCTACAGTTGAGTCAAGCGTGAAAAGACATTGTCTGATCCCGATCACAAATAATTGACATTTTGTTCATTTCAATCTCATTTGAGTCTAAAATGTATATGTTTAAGCCTTTCCTTTTCCTTCTTTTCTTTCACAGAATATCCAAAGTGGAAATATATACAATACAGCCTCCATCTCTTTCCTCCAACATCTTGTCTCATTTATTTCGATGTTGACCATAAGACGAATTTTCAAATCTCTATCAAACCAAAATAATTCTCTCCTCCTTTTCTATAACATGTTAGACCCTTTCACCCTCTCTTAATGTTTTTCTTCAGTCTTATCGTGCTTGGCTAACCATTCCTTAACGAACTTTTCTTCTTCTGGAGATGATGCATTGATTGAAGGGTGAGTTGGTTTAACGGCCCATGGTTTTGGAATGACTAATAATACAACCGAACCTAATGTGGCAATGGCTAATTGATGTGGTTGAACGGTTTTACCGAAGATGTGATAAGCAGCACCCATTGTTGTTGTTGTTGTTGTTGTTCTTCCTGTTGTTGTGGAGTGTTTAAGTGTTGATTGTAGTTATATTTGGGTTGAGTTTTTTTTTTTTTTTTTTTTTTTTAATTTTTTGTGGGACTTTTTTTTTTTTTTTTTATTTT